>NC_058130.1:268392284-268414364 GCF_016433145.1 Gracilinanus agilis | reverse complement strand
AGAGGAGAGGAGAGGAGAGGAGAGGAGAGGAGAGGAGAGGAGAGAAGAGGAGAGGAGAGGAGAGGGCTCAGGACAAAGACTTTGGGAACTTCTTGTGTTAGAGAATAGGACAAGGGAAACTGAGAAGGGTCAGGCAGGTAGCAGAACTAATAAAAAAACAGGAGAATGAAGCCCCAGAGAGGAGAGAAGAGGTTACAGGTTATATAGAGAGGGTAATGATAATAACAGCTTCTCTATGGCACTTTAAGGTTTGAAAAACATTTTATTAGATCCCTCAACAACTCTGCAAGGTAGGTGCTGTTATTATGTCCATTTTCCAGGTAAGGAAACCAAGAAATACAAAGTGATTTGTCCAGGGGCTATCAGTAAGAATATAAGTATTATAATTTATTGTTATATTATATCTCTTATATATAACATATCATAATATAAGTATTCTAATATATTATTGTATAAGTATATCATGTACCTATAACATTAAATATAAGTATTCGAATATATGTATATTTATATACATGTAACATAATATTATTATAGAATTACATATATCATAAATATAATAATATAATATAATAGCATAAGTATCAGAGGCTGGATTTTAATTCCAGTCTTTCTGTCTCCAAGTCCAGCAGTCCTTGTTGCCTCTAGCAGGGTTAATTACAACAAAAAAAGGTTAAGAAGGATGAAAATTGAAAAAAAGGCTTTGTCAATTGAGACCATTAGGAAAACTAGGTGAGATAGAGAGCCAGGTTTGGAGATGAAAGGTCTTGGGTTTAAATCTGGTCTCAGATACTTACCAGCTGCATGACCCTTGGGAAGTCACTTAACCCCCCCCTCCCCCCGTTGCCTAGACCATATTGCTCTTCTGCCTTGGAATCAATGCTTAATATTGATTCTAAGATAAAAAGAAAGATTTCCCCCTTTCCCCCAAAAAACCCCCAGTGTTTCAGAGCATTTGTTCATACAACTAAAGGTAGTTTTAACTTTTTTCTTTTTTTTTAATTTTAATTTTAAAACATTTTTCCATAGTTACATGATTCATGTTGTCTCTTTCCCCTCTTCTCTCCCCTAGCTGGGAGCTGACAAGCAATTCCATTGTGTTATACATGTGTTATTATTCAATACCTATTTCAATATTATTAATTTTTGTAATAGAGCAATCTTTTAAAGTGAAAACTCCCAATCATATACCCATATAAACAAGTGATAAATCATATATCTTTATTTTGCACTTCTGCTCCCACAGTTCTTTCTCTCAATGTGGATAACATTCTATTTCATAAGTCCCTCAGGGTTGTCCTAGATCATTGCATTGTTGATTATATTTAATTATAATCATATATATATATTTGTGTGTATATATGTATATATATAAATAAAACATAGCAAAGTTGATTATATTTGATTGGTTCTACTCATTTCACTCCTCATTAGTTCATGAAGGTCTTTCCAGTTCATATAGAAATCAAGCAGTTCATCATTCCTTACAGCACAATAGTATTCCATCACCATTATATATGACAATTTGTTCAGCCATTCTCCAATCGAGGAACACCCCTTCATTTTCTAATTTTTTTGCCATCACAAAGAGTATAGCTATGAATATTTTTGTACAAACATTTTTCATTATTATCTCTTTAGGATACAAACCTAGTAGCCATATTGCTGGATCAAAGGGCAGGCATTCTTTTAAAGCCTTTTGGGCATAATTCCAAATTGCCTTCCAGAATGGTTGGATCAATTCAAAACTCCACCAGCAATGCATTAGTGTCCCAATTTTGCCACATTGCCTCCAACATTTATCACTTTCCCTTATTGTCATATGGGCCATTCTGCTAGGCGTAAGGATAATTTAAATTTTTTTCATCTGAGAACTGTCTGTTCATATCTTTTGATTATTTATCAATTAGGGGATGACTTGTATTCTTATAAATTTGACTCATTTCTCTATTTGAGAGATGAAGCTTTGTCAAAGACACCTGCTATAAAAAATTTTCTTTCAGTTTATTATTTCTCTTCTAATCTTGGTTGCTTTGGTTTTATTTGTGCAAACCCTTTTTAATTTAATGTGATCAAAGTTATCAGTTTTACTTCAAATAATGTTCTCTATGTCATGTTTGGTCACAAATTCTCCCTATGCTCCTCTAGTTTGTTTATGGTTTCACTCTTTATTTCTAAATCACATAACCATTTTGACTTTATCTTGATATTTGGTGTGAGATAGTGGTCTATGCCTAGTTTCTGCCATCCTGTTTTCCAGTTTTCCCAGCAGTTTTTGTCAAATAGTGAGTTCTTCTTCCAAAAGCTTGGGTCTTTGGATTCCTAATCACTTTTAAAAGGGCAGTTTTGGTTGAGTGATGAGATCTAATCCTTGTTTCATATGATCAAACTTCAAATACTTAGACACAGTGGATAGAGAACACTGGACCTGAAATCAGCAAGAACTGAATTCATATCTAGCCTCTGTTACCAATAGTGTGACTCTGGGCAATAACTTCTGCCTGCCTCAGGTTTCTCAACTGAAAAATGAGAATAACAATAGCATCTGCCTTCCAGGGTTACTGTGAGGATCAAAAGAGATAATATTTGTAAAGTGCTGACTTAAAGTATATAGTAGGCCCTTAGTAGATGCTAATTCCTTTCCTTCTTCACTTGAAGACAATCAATTCCCTTCTTAAAGCTTTTGTTGTTGTTCAGTCATATCTGTGTCTTCATTACCCCATTTGGGGTTTTCTTTTTTTTTTTTTTCCCAATTGGGGTTTTCTTAGCAAAGATACTGGAGTAGTTTGCCATTTACTTTTCCAGCTCATTTTATAGATGAGGAAACTGAAGCAAACAAGGTGAAGTGACTTTCCCATGGTCACACAGCTGGTAAGTATCTGAGGTCAAATTTGAACTCGGAGAGATAAGTCTTCCTGACTCTAGGTCCAGCACCCTGTCCACTGAACTGTCTTTCTTTAGACTAAGAATCTATATATTTTTCAACCAAATCTCTTGTGGCATGACTGGAGGTCCACACCACCTTGGTCACCCTCCCCTGGACACTCTTCTACCTTTCACAGTCTTTTAAATTTAATTATTTATTTTTTTGGTTACATTTGTATTTCAAGATGTTTCCCTCTCTCCCAACCGAGAGAAAGCCAATATTTGACACAGATATAAGTGAAGCTATGTAATACATAGTTCCATATATCAGTTCTTTCTCTGAACGTGGATAGCATCTTCCTTCACAAGTCCTTAGTAGTTGATTTGAATATTCCCGTAACTCAGAATCACCTAATAATTCATATTTACTCTTCAAACAATATTATTGCTACTATAGACAATGTTCACTTGATTCTGTTTGTTTCACTCTTCCTTATTTCATCCATCTTTCCCTGTTTTTCTAAAGCTAAACTGCTCATTATCCCTTATAGCATTGTAGTATTCCATCACAATCAGATACCATAACTTGTTCAGCCATTCCCCAATTGATGTGGGTATCCCCTTAGTTTCCAGTTCTTTGCCACCACAAAGATGTTTTAGAAATATATGTTCTAAATAGAACATATAAGTTCTTTTCCTTTTTCCCTGATCACCTTGAAAAATAGATTAATAATAGTGGTATTGCTAGGTCAAAGGCTATACACAGTTTTATAACTCTGGCCATAATTCCAGATTGTTCTTAAATCAGTTCACAGTTCCACCAATAGTGTATTAGTGCCCCATTTTTTCCATATCCCTTCCATTATTTGTGATTTTTCTCTCCTGCCATTTTAGCCAAGCTGATAAGTCTTTTCTAAATTGTTCCCAGAACCCCTCAATACTGAAAAAGGCAGAGTACATACAGAAGGAGTAGCATTTCCTCAGTCATGAGATCATTGATTTAGAATTTGAAACAACCTTATAGACCCTCTACTCTGAAGTGGTACAGTGTGGATAAAGTGCCGGGACTGACAGCAGGAAGAACTGAATTCAAATTCAGTCTTAAATACCTTTACTAGCTGTGTGAACTTTAATTTAACTTAGCATCCTCATCTATAAAATGGGAATAATAGCTCCTACCTTCCAGTGTCATTGTAAGGATCAAATGATATATTATTTGCAAAGTCTTACTTAGCACAGTGCCTGGCATATAGTAGTGTTATAGAAATGCTAGCTTTTTAAAAATTATTATTGTTACTACTACATCTACTTGTGTTGTTTGGAATTCAGGGAGGTTCCATTTAAAAGTGTCTTACAAACTTCCTGTGGACATGTGGGGAACTTTGAGACTACATTTCCCGTGATCCAATGGGTTTCCGGTTTCTGACATAATTACGTCAGACAACGGAACCAATGTTGAGCTCGACTTAAATTTGGAGGTCGAGCTTGAGATGCTCTCTCTCTGGTGTGCGAGACTAAGGAAGGTGGGTAGAGATACGGATGGGCGGCATTTTTAAAAGTAGTCAGGCGCGGTCATCCAAATTATTTTATTAACATGGCTTTAATTAAACTATTAATTTCCCTCATAACTTCAGCCTTTATCATTTTTAAGCATTACATACTATAACTACCATGAATTCAATTCTTACATGAAGAAACTGAGAAGGTATTGTGACCTACCCAAGGTCATATAGATTGCAAGCAATAAAGAGAGGAACCTTGAAACCCAGGTCCTCTGATTCCACTATGCCCTGTTGCCCAGGAGATAGGATGGAGGTAGAGGTGGTTCTTAACCTGGGGATGTCAGACTCTGGATAGATTTCAGAGGATCCATGAACTTCAATGGGAAAAAAAATCTATCTTTATTTTCTTTCATCTCTAATTGATTTGGAACATATCTTTTCAATTACATTTATTTATTTTTTTAAACCTTTACCTTCTGTCTTAGAATCAACACTGTGGATTGGTTCCAAGACAGAATTATGATAAAAGATAGCCAATAGGAGTTAAGGGTCACACAGTTAGGAAGCATCTAAGGCCAGCTTTGAACCCAGGACCTCTGTGTCTAGGGGACTGGCTCTCAATCCACTGAGCCATCTAGCTGTCCCCTCTTTCAATTATTTTTTAAAAATCTTATTCTGAGAAGGGACTCATAGGCTTCACTGGACTGCCAAAGGGTCCCATGACCCAAAAAAATTTAAACACCCCTAAGATATGAAGTCTAGGTCTTTCATTGATTAAATAAGCCATTAAAAATTTTTCTGAGTTGATTTCCCTGTCAATAAATTGAGATAACCTCACCAGGTTGTAGTGAGCATTAGATAATAGGTATGAAAGTGCTTTGGAAGTTCCCAAAGTTCTGAAAGATGAGGTGTTATTATTTAAAAGGACAGATCACTAAGCAAGTCACTTAATTCCCCTCACCTAGTCTTTTCTGCTCTTCTGCCTTGGAACCAATACACAGAATGAATTCTAAGATGGAAGATAAGAGTTTGTTGTTTTTTTTTTTTTTTATTAAGTTAAATTAAAGGGCAGGTAATCGAACTTCATTAAATCCCTAATCTTATGTAATTCCTAAAATGTCTACTCTCCCCTCCCTCACAGTGCTTCAGATCAGTCAGCTCATCCACACCTTCTCCTCCAAGGGGATTCTTCTTGTCCATGCCCTCCCATAAATCCTTTATAATTAAAGTGGTGGGGGCTTTCCTCTAGATCTCTTGATGTTCCGTGAGTTCCAATGCTGCCAAGGTACATGGTGCAGTGGATAGAACATTGGACACAAAGACAGGAAGAGGTCAAATATGAAATCAGACTCTTACTAGTTCTGTGTCCCCAAATAAATTATTTGGTTTATTACAGTTTCCTCAACTGTAAATGGGGATAATAATAGCACCTATTTGAAGGGCTGTTGTGAGAACCAAATGAGATCAGAGTTGAAAAGTACTTAGAACAGTGCCTAGAACAGAGTATATAAATGCTAGCTGTTATCATGATTAGTATCATCTTTGTATATGCATATAATTGCGTATGGCTGGCCTATTTACTTTTCCTGGTTATACCTCTCTTGGTTGATATATATATGCATATATATATATATATATATTTTTTTTTAAAACCCTTACCTTCTGTCTTGGAGTCAATACTGTGTATTGGCTCCAAGGGAAAAAAGTGGTAAGGGTAGGCAATGGGGGTCAAGTGACTTGCCCAGGGTCACACAGCTAGGAAAGTGTCTGAGGCCAGATTTGAACCTAGGACCTCCCATCTCTAGGTCTGGCTCTCAATCCACTGAGCAATCCAGCTGCCCCCTTGGTTGATATATTTTTAATTACCTTCATCTTTGGCAGTGGCTCATTTATGTTTATCCATTAGTGAACCATCTTTGTGACTTCTCAGGGATGGTGGTATTTAGAACCCAATTAAAAGATTTTACCAATGCCCCTCTTAAATTTCATTTTAGTAAATTCATCCAGATATTGACATTTCCTGGATCTTTATATATAAAGAGAATTTATTAAATACAGTAACTAACCCTTCCACCTTTGTGTTTCAATACAAATTTTGTAGCATGGTCATTGATGAGTCTAGCCAAATCTTTGAAAAAGAAGAGATAGGTAGCATAGTAGAATGAAAAGAATGTTGGATTTCAGAGTGTAAAAGTAGAAGTTTGAGACCAAAGCCTGCCATTAATCCAGTTGTGTTTCTTTAAATAAGTCATTTACTTTAACCTTTCCATGGCTCAGTTTCCTCATCTGTAAAATAAGGGAGCTGGAATAAATGCCTTCTAGTCTCTTCAGTTCTAAATCAAGGGCCAAGCATATACTACTGTGGCACTCTATTGAAGGCCCTCTTTTTTTTTTTAAAACCCTTACCTTCCATCCTGGATTGACTCCAAGGCAGAAGAATGGTAAGGGCTAGGCAAAGGGGACTAAGTGACTTGCCCAGGGTCACACAGCTGGGAAGTGTCTGAGGCCAGATTTGAACCTAGGACCTCCCATCTCTAGGCCTGTCTCTCAATCCACTGAGCTATCCAGCTGCCCCTGTTGAAGGCCCTCTTTTATCATGGGTTTTTTTTTGTCTTTTCTTTCACAACATGACTAATATGGAAATGTTTTGCATGACTGCACATGTGTAAACTATATCAAATTGCTTACTGTCTCACGGAAGAGTGAGGAGAGGAAGGGAAAGAATTTGGAACTCAAAATTTTTTAATGAATTTTAAAAATTATTTTTACATGTAATTGGGAAATATAAAATAATATTGAAGATATTTCCTCCCCAACATAGTTTATATAGTTTATAGCAGCCCTTTTTGTGGTGGCAAAGAATTGGAAATTGAGAGGATGTCTATTAGTTGCCACCATGATTGTACCACATTTAACACCTCACTGCCACTCTCATATTCAGCTGCTATTCCAGGCAAGTACATGGAAGCTTTGGATGGATTTGCTTTTGGGCATGCACTGAAATAGCTAAAAAGCTAAATTATTGTGTCCATCTTGACATAGCAGGACCAAGTGAGGTGTTTAGTACAGTGGAAAGAGTTATTAGCTCCCAAGTCAGAGGTGGATGTTGTTCATTTGTTCAGTTATATCTGACTTTTCCTGGATCCAAGAACCATTAGCTATGCATGGGGTTTTTCTTTAGTGGATCTAATGGATCCTTTTCCATCAGGCAATCAGAAGTTAAGGGACTTATCCAGAGTCACACAGCTAGGAGATATGAGGTTAGATTTGAGCTCAGATCTGTTTTAAAAAACTAAAAAAAAATTTTTTTACCAATTACATGGAATAACAAATTTCCACATAATTTTTCCAAAATTATATGATCAAACTTTCTGGCAAGCAGTTCAATCTGGGTTATACATGTATTATCATGCAAAACATTTTCTTATTGTTCATTTTTGTAAGTGAATGATCACATAAAATCAAAGCCTCCAAACATAAGCCTATATAAACAAGTGAAAATGATGTGCTTTGAACTGCATTCCTACTCCAACAGTTCTTTCTCTGGAGATGGATAGTATTTTTTGCCATAAATCCCTCAGAATTGTTCTGGATCATTGTATTGCTGATAATAGCCAAGTCTATCACATTTGATCATTCCACAATATTGCTATTACTGTGTATAACGTTTTCCTGGTTCTGCTTATTTCACTCAGCTCTTTCTGAAATCATCCTCATCATTTCTTGTAGCACAAAAATATTCCATTACCAACATATGCCACAATTTGTTCAGCCATTCACCAATTGATGGACAATCCCTTCATTATGTCCAATTCTTTGCTACCACAAAAAGAGCAGCTGTAAATATTTTTGTACAAGTAGGTCCTTTCTCTATCTCTTTTTTTTCTCTCTTTGGGATACAGACCTAGTATTGGAATTACTGGATCAACAGGTATGCATTGTTTTATAGCCTTTTAGGAATAATTCCAAATTACTCTCCAAAATGGTTGGATCAGTTCACACCTCTAACAATAGTGCATTAGGGCCCCAATTTTCCCACATCCCCTCCAACATTTATCATTTTCCTTTTCTGTCGTGTTAGACAATCTGATAGGCATGAAATGCCTCCTTGGAGTTATTTTAATTTGGTTTTTTTTCTAATCAGTAGCTATTTGGATCATTTTTTTATATGTCTAGAGATAGTTTTGATTTCTTCTTCTGAAAACGGCCTGTTCATATCCTTTTCATTTGGGGAATGACTTATATTCTTATAAATTTGACTCACTTCTCTATATTTTTGAGAAATAAAGCCTTTATCAGAGACATCTGCTGTAATTTTTTTCTCCAGCTTTCTGCTTTCCTTCTAATTTTAGTTATATTATCTTCTTTGCATGAAAACTCTAGAAGGAGACCAGAAAGAGTATAGGGTCACTTCTCCGGTGGATGGAACAAGGATAATAGATGAGACAGAATTACTTAACTCTTAGTATGTTTCTATTTTCTTTACCAAAATTAAGTTTCTTCAGATGAGAAAAGAGAATAAAAGTGGTTATCAGGGAGTTGAAAGCCAAGTTCAATGAGAAATAGTTTTATTTTGCTCCCCATAGAATTAAAATCACCAGGTCTTAATTAATTGAATCTCAGAATATTGAAAGACCTGGTAGATGTGATAACTCAACTGTTGTTGATGGTCTTTGAAAAATAAATAAAGAAAGAAAAACTATAGAATGTATATGGAACTTTATTTTTTTAAACCATTGTCTTCCTTGGGGTAGATGTCTGTATGGTGGAATCTTTGAACCAAAGGGTTTAGACACAAGTTACTTTACTTACATCATTACATATTTCTTTCCAGAGTGGTTGGAGCTACAAGATTGGAGCCAGTTTTCAAAAAAAGGAAGAGAATCTTCAAACTAGATTGGTGAGGTTGACTAATTACTGGGAAAATTCTAGATTATTAAAGTTATGGTTCGTGAGTATTTAGAAAAGGACTTGATGACCACAAAGAGTCAGTATGACTTCATCAAAAACAGGTCATACCACTTGAAGGTTTCACTACACACCTAGCAAACTGGTAAAGATAACTAAAAATGAGAATAGTCAACATTGGAGATATTGTGGAAAGACAGGCCCACTGTTAGATGAGCCGTGAATTGTTCCAACCACTCTGGAGAGAAATATATCCTGCTACCCAGACACTTGTAGAGAACAGAAAAAAAGGAATATAGGAAAAGGGGACCTGGCTCTTCTCGAGAAAGTATTTAAGATACTCAGAGTAGCAGAAACTGCCTGGAATACCCATTCCACTCTCCTCAAAACCTACAAAAAGTGGAAGACTTAATTCAGTCTAGCCAGGAAATGAAAGAATGGCAGGAACCAAGCTAAGATCCTTCTTTCCTCAGGAAACTCATTGCTGGGAAATCTCATTATCTAGCAAGAATGAATCTACTTGAAATTAAAGCATACCATTTTTCACTTTATTTCCTTCATGAGTTTTTTTTCTTATGTGTGTGATATGTCTTTCACAACATGATAAATATGAAAATATGTATTGCAGGATAGCAAAAATGATTTCATAACCTTTATAATATTGCTTAAAATTTCAGGAAAGGAGGAAGGAAGGGATAAAGAGAGAGAATTTGGATCACAAAATGTCAGGAAACAAATGTTAAAATTGTTTCTATATGTAATTGGGGAAAAACGTCAATAAAAATTTTGTTTTAAAGATTGACACTGCCTGGTACTGATATTTCATAATAGACTCTGCCTTTCTTATTAAACTGAGTGGAGAGTAAAGCTATGGGCTCTAGGCCTCTATTTAAAGATTAGATTCAGAAATTTTTCTAATCTAATCTATTTCTAATTTTCTAATCTAATCTATTTTTCATTAGCTACACTGCTTTTGAATTTTGGAATTCTCCAATCATGCCCTCTTGACAAGAACCTTTTCTCCATCCTCTCACCCTTTTACTATTCAGCTTCCTTTTGTATGTTGTCTTCTCCTAATAGTTTGTAAGCTCCTTGAAGATAGGGACTGTTTTTTTTTTATTTGTATTTGAATCCCTGATCATGGGCAGGCACTTAATGAATGTTTGTTGCCTGGCTAACAGCATGTGGGGCAACACCAAGCCTGAAGAAAAGAGGATCTGAATCCAATAGAGCCAAAGCCTATCCCTGGTATAAGTTGCATGAGACAGGGACCAAGGCCAGTAAAAAGTAGAAGGAGGAGGCTAAGACAGATTTAGCTCCAGCCTTAAGAATAAACCTGCTGGGGCAGCTGGGTAGCTCAGTGGATTGAGAGTCAGGCCTAGAGACAGGGAGGTCCTAGGTTCAAATCTGGCTCAGACACTTCCCAGCTGTGTGACCCTGGGCAAGTCACTTGACCCCCATTGCCCACCCTTACCACTCTTCCACCTAGGAACCAATACGCAGAAGTTAAGGGTTTAAAAAATTAAAAAAAAAAATAAACCTGCTCTCTGTAGAAATATAGAGATGTAGGAAAGAAAGCTTTGCAAAATAAAAAGGTTTGTAATTCGGTTGGATCACAAATGGAAGGAAAAGGAAGGACCAGGGCTGGAGAGAGGGTTCTCTGGTTCCTGTTTCCTTTGGAACTTAGAAAGTGAAGTTCCTGTGAGGGAAATAATGGACTTTCTGGTGGAAAGCCTTTGGACCCTGCAACTGAAGTCCGTCAACCTAGCCATCCAGTATCCGAAGAGAGAATTACCAATGGCTCTCCATCTTTTCCCATTATCTATGTTCCTGAGTCCCTGTTTGAAATATTTCCTAATTTTTCTGAGAAGAAACCAACCTGAAAGACTATACTTGTCTGACCTCGAAGAACCTTCAGCCCTTCCGCTGGAGGCCTTGGGTGACTCCACCATCCGGTCACTTCCTAATCAAAGTCAAATGAACTATATTTCTCTACCAATAATATTTTGGGAGAGGTCATAGTCAGGAAAGGTTGATTAGGGAAATTTGGGGGAAAGATCAGTCAGAGTAGCATCAAGCAAAAGAAGAAAAGATTTGTGAGAATCTATTAACTTTTGGAGGGAGGAGATTAAGAAAATTAGAATTAGGGAACCTTTATGGTCCTCCTTCCTTTTCCTTGTTTAAACTCTGTGAAATAAACCCGTTTTAGTATAAAAGAAATATGTCAGGTTGCGTTCATAATAAAGAGGTCTGAAGCCTACCATTCAGCCTGTCAGCCTGATGGAGACAGAGACACCACTTTATTATTTATCATCTTAATAAGTGAAACAACTCACTTATTTCAGTTGGCTGAGCCAGGCTAGGCAAGAATCTGTTGAAGCTGGGAAGATTTTTGAAATAAAAAGGTTTTCAGTTTGAAAAGTGAGGCCTTAGAGACGGGAGATCCTGGGTTCAAATATGACCTCAGACACTTCCCAGCTGTGTGACCCTGGGCAAGTCACTTGACCCCCATTGCCTACCCTTATCTGTCTTCTGCCCTGGAGCCAATACACAGTATTGTATTACACAGTATTGGCTCCAAGACGGAAGGTAAGGGTTTAAAAAAAAAAAAAGAAAAAAAGAAAAGTGAGGCCAGTGGAAGCCTACTGAGACAGTAGTGAGCAGCCATCTTGGAAAATTTTTTCCAGAGCTACTGAAATCTGCCTGGCAACAACACCGACCAAGCAAGAAAAGACACTCTCTCTGGCCTGAAAATATTTAAAGGGCCAGTACCAGAAAAAAATTTTTTTTTTTTTTTTAATAAACCTTGAAAACGAACAACAAGACAAGGATAATAGCAATGATGGGAGTGTTAACTTGCTTGTTTCAATGCCTGATGCTAATGGTAGAAATACCAGAAATAATCTATTTCCTGATGAATTTATATGGGAATTTTTAATTGTTGAAGTTAACAATGGACAGGGTGCTCTCTTATATTCCAGTAATACTCTTTTTACTATTCACTGTGTACCAGACCTATGCAAATATCAGAAAGGTGTTATTTAAGATTCTAGGGAGAGGTGCTGTGGCCCAGAAGGACAATGAATTGAGACTCCTTGTATTAACATTGAAGGATGCTGTGGAACAAATGCAGCAGACTTTGATAAACTAAATGGGGAAACTGAGGCAAAAACAAATATTTTGGCAGAAAAAGACAATATTGATTCCTAACAAACACCCAAGGGGACAGAGTCAGAAACTGAATGACAGGGGAATAAAAGAAGAAAGAAAAAAAAAGCAACAACAACTACCAAAGCCCTCAGGAGGGAGAAAATTCAATTAAAAACCTAGAGCCCAAGCAAATAAATAAACAGGGTAGAAAATAAAATTAAAAGGGCAGATAAAGAACAATATATCTAAAAAGATTGTGAACTTTTCTAAATAAATATTACAGCACAAAGGAAATTAAATCAACACTTGATGAAACAGAGAACCCTATAGATTCCCAAGATAACACTGAACCACAAACAGGATGTTACAGAATGGTTTAGAGATAAATAAGAAACTTAAGAGAAGACAACAGTGAAAAAATGGCAGAATCTGTGACCCGCACAACAGAAATTATTAAAAATTATTAGCAGAAGAAATAATTTAATCTAATGTGTTGAATTTCTCAAAAGAAGGAAAAGAGATAACAATAGAATATTGATTCAAATAGCTAAAGTAAAGGACAGTCCATATGACAAGTGAAAAGAAAAACATCATGATCTTTATGCCAGCGAACATTTTGACTTCCAAGATGATATGCACAGAGATGATTTAAGTTATCGTAGAGCTCCCAGAATAGGATAAGTCAAAGAAATTAAACATCATTATGCAAAAAAAATTACAAGAAAACTTCCCAGACTACAGAAAACAGAGCACCAATCTAAATAATTCACAAATGACCTCTAGAAAAGAAAAATCTAGAGATTGTTAAAAGGACTAAAAAAGAGAAATATCTATGGCATTAAGAAAAAAGCAACAAAAGGACCGTTAAATAGGATAAATAGGACAATAAGATAAAGATAGAAGTGGAATTGAAAGAAATAGGAAAAGTTACCATAGAGACCTGAAACACTATGGTGTAAATTCCATACAACTTACCATATAGGGGAATCAATATACTTTGTGAGACTAAACCAGTGATTCCCAAAGTAGATGCTACTGCCCTATGGTGGGTGCTGCAGCGATCCAGGAAGGTGGTGATGGCTACAGATACATTTATCTTTCCTATTAGTTGCTATTAAAATTTTTAAAAAATTAATTTCCAGGGGGCTAAGGAATATTTTTTCTGGAAAGGGAGCAGTAGGCCAAAATAGTTTGGGAACCACTGGACTAAACTGTAGAGTGGGAAGGTAAATAAAAGAGGAGGGGAAGGTATAATGTTCCCTTATCAAGTCTAAACAATATAGGGAAAATAACTCCTATAATCTCTCAATAAGAAGAAGGATTATAGGAGAATGAATCAGAGGCAAAAAAAGAGGGATTGAAACAGAGAGGAATAAAAGAGGAAGTCTCAGTTCTGGGGTGAAAGGAGGATCTGCGGAAAAACACTCCCATAGTGAGGAAAGTTATACTCTATAATGGGATGTGGGGTCAGTGAATCTAATCTGCAAAATTTTATACACAAGGAGAACACTGAGAAAATATTTTGCCTTCAGAGCAGCCAGAAAGCACAATAGATAAAGTGCCAAGCCTAAAGCCAGGAGGTCCTGGGTTCAAATCTAGTCTCAGACACTTCTCCTGTGTGATCCTGGGCAAGTCACTTAACCCAGTTGCCTAGCCCTTACTGCTCTTCTGTCTTAGAAGTAATACTAAGGAGAGCAGCTGGGTGGCTCAGTGGATTGAGAGCCAGGCCTAGAAACAGAAGGTCCTAGATTCAAATCTGGCCTCAGACACTTCCCAGCTGTGTGACCCTGGGCAAGTCACTTGACCCCCATTGCCTACCCTTAGCACTCTTCTGCCTTGGAGCCAATATACAGTATTGACTCCAGGGTGGAAGGTAAGGGTTTAAAAAAAAAAAAAAGAGTGATACTAAGACTCTTAGGTTAGGGGTTTTTGTTTTTATTTTTTTATTGCCTCCTGAGGGCAACTGGCATCCAAAATGGCTGGAGAACATAGACCCAGAAAGATTTGATGGCAAATAAGAAAGAAAATGATCATAGAAAGGGAGGCAGATGTGAAATACTAAATTGAACAATTTGAGACATCCGTGAATGTCTATTGTATAGACAATATTTGTACTTCTTTGTTGTTGGTTTTTTTTAACTCGCCTTCTTAGAATCAATACTAAGTATTAGGTCCAAGGCAGAAGAGCTGGAAGGACAAGGCAATAGGGATTAAATGACTTGCTTAGGGTCACACAGCTGGGAAGTATCTGAGACCATATTTGAACACAGGACCTCCTGTCTCCAAGCTTTACTCTCTATCTATTGAGCCACCTAGCTGCCCCTGTACTTTTTTATAGCAGCAGGACTTAACAGAATCCCTGGCACATAAAGGTCCTTAATAATAAGACTTATTGAATGAATAGATTGACTTTAATTCTGTGAGAAATACAGTTTAAAAAAAAGAATAAATAAATTTAAAGACCAAAGAAAACAGAAAGGGAAGAGGATTAATGAAAAAAATAAAGTAAACCTTCTTTAGAAAAAGAAAAGAAAAAAAGTAGCACAAAACAAGATAAAAGGAAGAAGAGGAAAGGGAATTGTGAATTAATCGCTTAACTGATAGGTAAAAATGAAAGTCAGAAGACTCATCTTTCTGAGTTCAAATCTGGCCTCAGACACCTGACTCTTACTAGCTGAGTAACCCTGGGGCAAATCACTTAGCCCTGGTTGCCTCAGTTCCTCTGCTGTAAAATGAATTCGAGAAGGAAATGACAAACCATTCCAATATCTTTGCCAAAAAAAACCCAAATGGGGTTATGAAGAGTCAAACATGACTGAAAATGACTTAATAACAACAAATAAAAGGAAGAAAGAAAAAAGGAAAACAATAGATTAAGTAAAACCTCAAAATTATGAAAAAGATTGACAATTAGGAGGGAGAACTGAAGGAAGGAAGGAAGCCTCTGGGTATAGAGTTGCCAGAAAATAGATTAGGCAAAAATAATCATAGTGACAAACTACTGCCCTAAAAGAGAAAGGCATTTTTTTTTAAACCTCTGAACCTGGGGGCAGCTAGATAGCTCAGTGGATTGAGAACCAGGCCTAGAGACAGGAAATCCTGGATTCAAATCTGGCCTCAGACACTTCCTAACTGTATGACCCTGAGCAAGTCACTTAATTCCCATTGCCTAGCCCTTAGCCTACACAGTATTGATTGTAAGACAAGGTAAGTATTTTAAAAAATAATAAATCATTCCTTTTGTTTATATTTCAGTTATTTCTCAGACACTTATTGGCTGTATGTTCCTGGGCAAGTCATTTAGCCCTATTTGCCTCAGTTTCCTCATCTGTAAAATAAACTAGGGAAGGAAATGGCAAGTCACTCCAGTATCTCTTCCAAGAAAACCCCAAATGGAGTGACAAAGAGTTGGACACAACTGAACAAGAACAAGGAACTTTGGAGAGCAGTTTCAGTTGAATGATGAGGTTGGAAGCCAAACTGAAGAATTAAAAAGAGAGTGAAAGGAAAGGAAGAGAGGTATTGATTGTAAGTAGACTTCTCAAGAAAGTTAGCCATGAAAGGAAAAAGCTTTGGGATGAAAACTAACAGGCCTAGTCACTTTCCTGATCTAATTCCACTCATTCATCTCCAAATGATTCTCAGTTATTTCAAAGTAAATATCCTAGAGGCATCTCAGATTCAACATGTACAAAACAGAATTTATTTTCTTTTTTTCCCAAAATCTTTCCCCCTTCAAAATTTCCCTATAGTAAAGGCACTACCATTTACTCAGATATTGTTATTTAGTCCTTTCAGTCATGTCCATCTCTGAGACCCCATTTGGGATTTTCATAGCAGAGTTCCTGGAGTGGATTGCCATTTCTTTGTCCTTCTCCAGCTCATTTGACATTTGAGGAAACTGAGGCAAACAGAGTCACACAGCTAGTAAGGGTCTGAGGCCACATTTGAACTCAAGAAGTTGAGTCTTACCAACATCAGGCTTAGAACTCTATCCACTGTGCCACTCAGCTTCCTGAATTTAGCCAGTTAATCAGGTTCAAAAATTCAGCATCATCCTCAATTCTTCAATCTCACTTGTCTCACATAGCCCATCAGTGGCCAAATCTTGTCATTTTTTAGCCTCATAGTATTTCTTGTCCCCACAACCTTGTTTAGGTTCTCATTACCCTTACAGCAATGACCTTCTGACTGATTCCCATTTCAAATTTCTCCCACTCCAATCCATCCTCCACTTAGCTTCCTCAGGAGTTTTCTGAAGTGTGGGTAGAACTACACCATGCCTCTATTCAGTTAGCTCTAAGAGCTCCCTATTACCCCACCCAGACCAAATATAAATTCCTATGGCATTTAGAATTTTTTATTACTTGATCCCTTCCTATCTTTCGAGTCATCTCATAACTTTTCTCCCCTCTAGGAACTCTATGCTTTAGCCACACAGGCTTACTTGCAATTTATTTAATGCCACTCTCCATCTCCTACCTTCATGCGTTTGCACTACCCCTGGGCACCACTCTTCCCCCCAACCCGACCCCTCCAGGGATATGCTGGAGTCTGCTTCTACTGGTTTGAGAGAGTCAATTGTTAAATTTGTAGGGTATTTGTACTGGAAAATTAGAAAATGCCTCAAATCAAGACTCAGTGAATTATTTTGTTGATTATTTAGATTTAAGAAAGTGATGGAAAAAAATGTTAGTAATGCAGATAAAACTTCATGCATACACTTTCCCCCTAGAATTCCAATTGTTAAACATTTACCTGCATACACCTTCCCGCCTCCTTCTTCATTTTTCTCATTTCCTTCAAGACTCAGCTCAGAGCTCAATTTCTTCATGAGCCCTTTCTCTGTACCAGCTGCAAATGCTTAACTTTTCAAATTTCTTTCTATCTAGTATGTATATCTTGTATGGATCTATTCAATCTCCTTCAGTAGAATGTGTGCTCTTTGAAGGGATGGATTGGTATTTTGAAGGGAGGGGGATTTTTTAGGCTTTCTTTGTGTTTAGCACAATGCCTAGCAAATAGTAAGTGCTTAATAAATCTTTGTTGACTGACTGACTGGAATATTTTGTTTTGTGTTTGTTCAGTCATTTCATTCACGTCCGACTCTTTGTGACCTCATTTGGGATTTTCTTGGCAAAGATAACTGGAATGGTTTGCTATTTCCTTCTCCAGACTGGAATATTACTATGCTACTAAAAACAATGAATATAAATACTGCGAAGGTTGGAAAGTCTACACAATAATTGTGTCTACACAATAATTCCAAGAGTAGAAACATAAAAAACCACAACAAAACTTTCAAAATTTAATGGTTTATAATTATAATGGCCAAGCTTGACTCCAAAGAAAAGACAGAAGACACCATCCCGTCTCCTTTATAGAAGATCAAGTTCATTAAGAGGCTTTTAAAAAAGAGGAATGCTCTAAATCATCCATAATATGAGTACTGCAACAACAACAAAAAAAAGACAACTCTGACTAATGTATTGTTAGTGGAGCTGTGAATAACTCTAACCATTCTAGAAAGAAATTTGAAATTTCTTTCAAATTATGATTTGAAAGAGTTGAAATTTGGATATTTTTGCAAAATGATTCATGTCCATTTTTATTCAAAGAGACATGTACTTTTCAAAGAGGTAAATGATATTTTTTTAATCCCATATTTGCCAAAATATTTGTAGTGGCATTTTGTGAAATAGCAAAGAATGGGAAACAAAATTAATGCTCAGTCAAACCATCTGTGCTTTATGAATGTATGATGTTTTTTGGATTTTAAGAAAGGATGAATGTGATGATTACAGAGAAGCATGGATAAGAGCTTATATGGACTGATGCAAAATAAAGTAAAAAAACCAGAAGAACAATAAAATCAATAAATATGACAATATAAATGAAAAAAAAACAATCACCACCAAATAATTGAAACTAAATGTTATGAAGTGATAAGGACCAAACTTTTCTCCAGAGAAAAAATATAAGAATCTATTTCCCTTTTTGTGGAAGTGAGGGGCTATCAGTGTGGAACTGTATATTATTGAAAGACTTGATTAATGTGTTGTGCAGTCTTGATGAATAGAATTTTTTCCTTCATATCTCTTTATTCTTTGTTGGAATGGCCTTCTGGGAGGAGAGAGGAAGGAAGTATACATGTTGCAAACTGTAGGCGACACAAAAACCAAAGGTATTAATCATTTTTTTATTTTTTTTTTTAATTTTAAACCCTTAACTTCTGTGTATTGACTTATAGGTGGAAGAGTGGTAAGGGTAGGCAATGGGGGTCAAGTGACTTGTCCAGGGTCACACAGCTGGGAAGTGTCTGAGGCCGGATTTGAACCTAGGACCTCCCGTCTCTAGGCCTGGCTCTCAATCCACTGAGCTACCCAGCTGCCCCTGGTATCAATTATTTTTAAAGATATATTGTGCTATAAAAAATGAGCAGAATGATTTTAGAAAGAGCTGGAAAGACTTACATGAACTGATGCAGAACTGAGAAAACATAAACAGTAACAGCAATATTGATTGATGATCAACTGTGAGAGACTTAGCTATTCTCAATAATACAATGATCCAGGACAGCTGTGAGGGGCTTATGACAAAGAATGCTATTCACCTCCAGAAAAAGAACTATTGGGATCAGAATGCAGATCAAAATGTATTTTTCACTTTACTTTGTGTTTTTATTTTGGGATTTTGGTTTTATATGAATATTCTCTTCAAACAAAGACCAATCTAGAAGTAAGTTTTGCAGGATAATACATGTATAACCCAAATCAAATTGCTTACCATCTCCAGGAGGGTAGAGGGAAAGGAGGGAGAGAGACAATTTGGATCTTATAGTTTCAAAATATGTATGTTGAGAATTGTTGTGACATGTAATTGGGAAAAATAAAATATCCAAAAATTTAAATAAACAAAATAATGTATTTGGGGGTGGAGTGGAGAAAGAGATAAATTCTATCTCTCAAGTTCTGTGAGCCTGTGATTGCAACACTGCCAGGTTACTCCTTTGAAGTCAGTACCACCCTTTTAAAAATTGTACCTTCCCCCCAGAAGGACAGAATCAGTCACTTGTCCCTCAGGGTGATCAGGTTTACAAGGGACTTTCCACTCAGAGACTAGAGCTGAGGAAAGAGGGAAAGGAACTAAGCCCCTGGGCAGAAGTTGGTTGGAAGAGCATAGACCGAAGGGGGTGAGCTCTTCAGGTAGTCCCAAAGTGATACCTCTCCTCAAGACATCCCTGTCTTCCACACCCATCTCCCTTTCCCAAAAGGGAGCTAATTAAACCCTGGCTTCTGTCAAGAGAGCTCAGAACAACAAGAAATCAAAAAATGATGAACCAAGGAGAGGTTCATCCCAGAGTCATCTCATCTTGCCTTTTGCCTGCAGGCTGGGCAACTCCTAGTACATCTCCAGTCTTGAAACACTGTTCTCCTTCTTATACACCCATCACTAGACCACAAGAGTCCACCTTGATGTAGCCCTGGTCAATCCTACCTCCCACTTCATGAAAACTCCTTGCTTTTTGCCTTTGTCTCAGAATCAATAAATCCTGGAGAGGATATCTTTGTGTATGTATCTGACTGTGCACTTGGATTCTATATATAGGTAGGTGACAATGTTTGCATGTATATATGTGAGAATGTAGAAGTGTGTGAGTGTGCATATAAATAAATACATGTGCATCTGTATATATATAATATATTTGTGCATGGACTGTATGAGGTGTTCAGAGAAAACCAGTACTTCTAGGATGAGGGCTTGCTGAGCCATTTTCAGGATTGCTTTCCTCTTTTGGTGTCCAAATACCACTCAGCTCTCACCTGGGGCTCCAAGAAGCTGTAGCTTATGTAGCGGCCACAAGCTGGTAAACCATCTCAGCAGGCAGGCTAAAACAGACTGAGGATAACTAACAGACCACACACCTGTTAGTGAGGTAGGGGGATATCTACTCGAGGCGCATGAAGGCTTCCTCCGGCAGACTGGGTGGATGAGAATAATTGGTTCCAACAGAGTGCTTAGAGATTGTTCAAACATTGAAGATACCAAGATCATCCACTGTATCCCAGGCCATCACCAGTCATCTTGATTTTTGTCCTGCCACCAGATTTTAATGACTCTGGAAGAGTGAGGCCAATGTTTTGTACAACTCTGCCTCACTTAAATCCAATTTATGCTTGAGTCAAAAGATATCACCTAGTGATATCATTTTGGTCCTCTTTGAGTAGCAAGGACCACAACTAATCTTTGTGTATGAGTATGTTTGCATGAATTTATAGGAGAATGTGTATGCTTGTATCTTTGTATAAAAGTATTGGTTTGTGTCCTTTGATTATAATAAATCACACTTGTATAATCCTTTCCTCATAACAACCTTATATAGTACTTAGTATAAATATTGTCCCTCTCATAGATAAAGAAACCAAGGTCTAGAGACTTAGAGGGATGTAAAAGAATGACCGCTGGACTTTGAGTCAGGAGAAAATCATATTGAAATGAGAAGCACTTTGTAAACCTGGGCCATACTCCATCATGCTCATCTCTGGGTATGTGCACATGTGCATGTGTGAGTAAATATGTGTTTGAGGGTGCTCATCTAAGGGTCTCTTCATACCTGTGGTTTTGATTCCCAGTCAACAAAGACATTCATTTACTAAATATGTCTATACTGAGTCCCATAACGAATCCCACAACGAATCCCTCCCCAGCCAAGGACCATTCTCAGTTTTATACTGGGTCTTCTGAATAGAAGCCAGGGAAAAAGAGAGACAGACAACCTGAGTCTTCACAGAACTTTACAATCTACTTGGAGAGACAAGTTAAGTCATGATAGGAGATCATGGTATGAAGTACAGGACAATGAGACTGATGGTTCTAAAAAAAAACGTATCCTAACTTATTAGTGTTGGCCCTTCAAGGCAGTTCACCACCCCAGCCCTCCACTCCCACCCCAACCCTATCCCATCCAGGGAGGTTACTCACCACCTTCGCTGCCGACATCTTAAATGAGTTGAAATCAAATCATAAAATATATTTTGTGATCTTTCTTCAGAGTCAAAAGGCTATTCTTTTGACTCCTGTCAATGGCAGCAAGCCTTCATTCAGGGAGGGTGAATTTGATTTAAGGAGTCAGCCAAAAGTCACTCAAAGACAATCCAGTGAATGAGGTTCAGGTTAAGTTGGAAGGCGCCCTTAAAAATGAATAAAGATAATATTAAAATTGTAATATTTGACATCAACACAACCAGCTAAACCCTTTACACTTAAGTTCATTCTAACATATCAAAATATATTGACTAGTTTCAATCACTCTCTCCTCAGGATTCTTTTGTTCAATGATTTTTCACTTGTCCTCATCATGAATAGAGTTGGTATGTGTTCTGTTTGTCTTTGCTTTTTTTCCCACTTTAGATTCAACTTTTCCACATCTGATGCAAAGTTCCTTGAGGGCAGGGACTATCTTTTACCTCTTTTCGTATCACTACCAGTTCTTAGCATATAAGTAACTACTTAATAAATGCTTGTTGAGGGACAGCTAGATAGCACAGTGGATTAGAGCACCAGATCTGGAGTTGGGGGACCTGGCTTTAAGGTTGGCTTTAAACACATCTAAGCTATGTGACATGGGCAAGTCACTTACCCCCAATTGCCTAGC
>NC_058130.1:268368990-268391932 GCF_016433145.1 Gracilinanus agilis | reverse complement strand
AACTCCTCTTTGCCTGTGTAGTGTGCAAGTCTGTGTGGGTGTACGAGTGTCTCTAATGTTGTACATGGGCAGGCATGTATATACATGCATCCATCTCTGTTGTTGAGTTAATGTTTTCCCTTCTGCATCAGCAGAGACACATTAACCTAACACCGTTGCAGGAACGTGCCCTATCTGATCCCAAGACATACCGAGAGGAGGTGGGGAGTTGTGGGCAAGGAGCCCATCTCAACTCCCCAGGGCCCCTCCTTCTGGCCCCTCTCCCAGCACAGCTAAGATTAGAACCAGGATCAGGCCAAGATTAGGAAGACTGAGGAACTCTGTTTCAGCTCTTAGGGTCTGAGAGCAAAAGCCATTTTAGGACTTCAAGGTGCCATGGAAAAAGTGGTGCATTTGCAGTTAGATGACTGGACCTCCCCATTTCTCATAGGTCTTATAGGGCTAATCACATCTGCACTCTCTCCCTTTCAGGAATGTGGTAAGGAAAACACTTTTTAAGCCTGAAAATACTGTATACATTCTGAGCCATTATTATCGATCCTAGGGCACCAGAGGATGCGCCCCAGATCCTCTGTCTTCCCTCTGTGCCCAGGAATGGACCTCTCACCACAAGATGTCAGAGCTGATGTTTGCATGTGGACCTGCAATAAGCAAGGAACCAGAGGAAAGAAAGAGGGATCTGCTGCACTGGGAAGGACTTTTGGGCTATCAAGATGGAAGTTCCAGGGCAGCAGGAGAAATCAAGGAACCCTTGGTTTTGCTAGAGTAGGTCCACTGCCCATGGAATTGGGCACCCCTGGTTACCCTTGCCTGCCATTAAAGATCCAAGCTTGGCCAACCTCCTTTCTCAGGGCACAATCCATGACTAGCATATGGTTTTAGAGCAAATCTTAGCCCCTTTTCCCCCCATCATGGACCCCTTTAGCAGTCTGGTGAAGTCTGTGGATCCCTTCTCAGAATATTTTTAAACAACTGAAGGAAATAATAAATTTCAGTTAGAGGTTAATGAAAATAAGGATGTAGGTTTTTATTTTGTTCTGTTCAAGTCGACATACGCTCTGAGATCAATCCATGCTTCCTGTATTGAGAACCCCAGTTTTAGAGGCAAATTTTGGCATGGAGGTAGGGGATGGAGATTATGGCCTCTTCTCACTCCCTGGCTAAACTGTCCCATTCGCTCTCCCCTTCCCCCATCCATTCTTCTAACTGAGCTAGAATACAAGATTCTCAGATCTTGTCCCAGCCCCAGCCTGAGGGTGATAAGCACAGAATTGGGCCAAGACCCAGTGCTTTCTTCCAACTGATGCCAGGAGGTGGGAGGGCAGCAGGCTTGGAATCAGCCTCCCTGAAGTTGATTCTACCCAGGTTCAAACACACACACACACACACACACACACACACACACACACACACACACATCTTCCAAGTTCTTCCCAGATCCTCCTAGGTTCCCCTTCTCAAGTTATACCATCACCATCATCATTATAGGTTTTGTAAACCCTAAACCTCAAGGTTTCTCCCTCCAGGTCTTCCCCTCGCCCCATATATGTGTACACGGATAGTCTCTAAAACTCAACCCTGATTTTTCTTCTTCTTGTGTCCCCCTTCCGGGGAGGTCTGCTCAAACAGAAGACAGAAACTCCTAGGCACCAGGCCCTTCTCCTCCAGACCCAGGCGATCCATCAGTCAACGGAAATGTATAAGGGATCACTATGTAGCAGGCTCCGTACTAAAAGCTTTGGATACAACGAAAGGTAACACCAGAGCCCCTCCGAGGAGGGCCCACACAAGGGGGGAATCTAGAGACTTTGTAAATGATACAGTCAGTTATGTAAATGACCAGTTACCTGCCATAACTAGTCATATACCTATGGATATTCCAAGTTACATAATTAACTAGTTCTATACCTACTACAGAACTAGTTATGGACTTATTTATATACTAATAATGGAAACAACTTGTTCTATACCTAGAATATAATTAGTATATGTATACATATGCATACACACACTCATACCCAAGTTATATAATGAAATAGTTCTATACCTAATATAGAATTAGTTATGGACTTAGCTATATACCTAGTTTTGTAAATAACTAGTTAAAATCTAGAATACAATAAAACATGTATACACCAAGTTATATAACTACTTATATAGATATAGAACTAGTTAGTTCTATACCTAATAATAGAATTAGTTATAGACTTAGTTATATACCTAGTTATGTAAATAGCTAGTTATACCTACTAGTTATATAAACAACTAGTTCTATACCTAGAATATAATTATATATATGTATATATATATATATGTACATATATATATATCCCTCCCCCATGTCATATAACTAATCAGCTCTATACCTACTATAGAACTAGTTATGGACTTGGTTATATACTCAAGTAAATAACTAGTTAAAATCTAGAATATAATTAAATATATGTATATACCAGGTTATATAACTAATTAGTTCTAAAGATATGGATCCAGAACTAGTTAGTTCTATACCTAATATAGAGAAGTCGGTATGGATTTAGTTATATACATAGTTATGTTAATAAGTATTTATACATAGGTATATACTTACATATACAGCTAGTTGTATAAATAACTAGTTCTATACCTAGAATATAATTAGCATATATATGTATGCCCCTCTCAAGTTATAGAACAAACTAGTTCTATACCTACAATAGAAGGCTATTAAAATGCAAAACATCTTTTTGTATTGTTCATTTTTGAAAGTGACCGATTCTTATAAAACCAAAACCCAAATAAACAATCAAAAAATCTCATGCTTTGATCTGCATTCCAACTTCAACAGTTCTTTCTCTGGAGGTAGAGAGCATTCTTTGTCGTAAGTCCCTCAGAATTGTCCTGGATCATAGTACTGCTGAGAACTACCTAGCTGCTCCAATATCCTGGATCTTAATAAAATCAATAAACTAAAACATATGGACAACTCCACTTTGGGGCATAGATTTAAACCTAGAAGGGAACTTGGAAGTTCTATCAGATCCAATTTCCTTCCCTCGCCTTCTCCCCTTGTCCTTTCATTGGGCAATTGCCTTGGAGAGGATGAAGGATTCACAAAAATAAGAGATGGAACTAGGAAACTAATCAAGGCTTCTGGTTCCATATCTAGAGTGCTTTTATTATCCCACACTGCCTGACTCTAAATACCAGGTTCTTCATATCAGGAGTAAACACCTTCGACAAGCATGTCTCTGCTTTATGCTTTGATGTATATAGATGAATTAGAAGATCATTATCTCAAGGGTTTTATCTACCAAGGGATCTCAAATCATTTTAACTATGCATGAAAGGCAACTTGTTAGAGGAAAGCTTTTAAGTCTGTGTTTTCCTTTCTCAAAGACAGGCTATACCATGCTGGAGTAGTCAGGAAGGGAGAACTGAGTTCAAATAGAGCTTTAGACACTTATTAGCTCTGTGAGTCTGGGCAAGTCATTCCTTTGCCTGAGTTTCCTTATCTATAAAATGGGGATAATAATAGCATCTTCGTTCCAGGACACTATCTATTGTAAGGACTAAATGAGATATTTGTAAAGTGCCTAGCATGATACCTGGCACACAGTAAGTCCTACAGAATTGTTAGCTATTATTATTATTGTGGGCAACTAGGTGGCACAGTGGCCTAGAGTCAAGAGGATTCCTTTTCCTGAGTTCAAATGTACCCTCAGACACTTCTTAGCTATGGAACTCTGGGCAAGTCATTTCTTTGTTTGCCTTAGTTTCCACATCTGCAAAATGGGAATAATTGCAATACCTACCTTCCCGGTTGTTATAAGGATCAAATAAGATAATATTGCCCCAAAGAATATTGCCTCCTAGCTGCATGATTCCAGGCAAATCACTTAACCCTAATTGTCTAGCCCTTAGCTCTTAGTAGGTACTTAGCAGAGATACTTAGAAGGTAAGGATTTTTTAAAAGAGAGATATCCTATTTGTAAAATGCATAGCATAGTACTTGGCACCTCGTAAGTGCTATATAGGTGTTAGTTAGCTATTATATTATTAATATTATTATTATTATCCTGAGCAACAAGATGTTACAGTGAATGAGCACCTAGACCAGTGATGGGCAACTTTTTGAGCTTTAGTGTATCAAAATTTGGCAAAAAACCAAGCATAACTCGGGTGGTGTATCACTTTAAGAAAAAATGTGATATTTATAGTTTAAATAACAAAAATGTATAATTGTAATATATAACTGTATTTAATAAACCAAAAACTAATTATTTAACTTACCTGCTTAGTGACAGTTGTTTTGGCCTACAGACCTCCAGCACAGAGTGTCTACACTACACTACAGCAAATGTTTCATCTTCGGCATGTGACCCCATACTTCTCTGTATGCAGCCCTGTGCCATCGAAAATGGCTACGCATGTCAGTGCTGACATACATACATGTCATAGATTTGCCATTAGGGGCCTAGACTCATCTTCCTCAGTTCAAATCCAGCTTAAGACACTTAACTAGCTGTGTGATCCTGAACAAGTGCCTTAACTCCTGTTTGGCTCAGTTTCCTCTTCTATAAGATGAAGTGGAAAAGGAAACGGCAAACCACTCCAGTATCTCTGCCAAGAAAATCCCAAATGGGGTCAAAAAGCATCAGACGTGGCCAAAAAACAACTGAACGACTGAATTATTATTATTATGCCACTTAATCTTTTTTGCCTTCACTTTTTCATCTATAAAGTGGGCGTAATAGGAAGTACCTACTTCCCAGGGGTATTATGAAGATACATAAACTGAGATAATATTTATTTTTAAACATAATTTTTTTTAATTTTTCCATGGTTACATGATTCATATTGTCTCCCTCCCCTCTTCCTTCTTCAATCCCAGAGCTGGCAAGCAATTCCATTGGATTATACATGTATTATCAATGAGATAATATTTACAAGACACTTTGTTAATTTTAAAGTGCTAAACAATCACTAGTTATTATTGTTATCAATAAAAATATTTTTAAAAAGCAATAAACACAATAGGATCTTGTAATCTCTACATCTCTTTGTCAATTGTGTGACTATAAAGATGTAGTCTGTTATTTTAAAAAACCTACTGTGAAAGCCTTCCTGCTCCTTCTCACACTTTAATCACATATGTACCCAATACGTGTTAAGATCATTCTCATAGGATTTCTATATGAATTGGAAGAACCTCCCTGAACTGATACAGAGTGAAATGAGCAGAACCAGGAGAACGCTGTACCCAGAAAGTGAAACATTGTGGAATGATCCAATGTAATAGACTTTGTTACTAGTAGCAATTTAATGACCCAGGACAAGCCCAAGGGACTTATGAGAAAGAACACTATCCACACATCCAGAGAAAGAACTGTGGGAGTAGAAATGCAGAAGAAAAACATATGACTTATTACACGTTTATATGAGTATATGATTTGAGGTTTAGATATTAAAATATTGCTCTATTGCAAAAATGAATAATATAGAAATAAGTATTAAGTTATAACATTTCTATAACCCAGTGGAATTGCTTGTCATCTCTAGAAGGGAAGAGGGAAGATGGGAGGGAAAGAAAATGTTATCATGTAAACATGGAAAAATATTATTAAAATAAAAAATAAAATAAAAAGCTTGTTTTCAACAACAACAAAAAAAGATCATTCTCATAAAAACTCTATGGAGCTAGGTGGCTCAGTGGATGTATTGTGGGAAAACAGACTAAGTTTGTGGCAGGGTCTTATCTCAGGAATAAGAGGCTCAAAACTCCATTTGATCCAGAAGTAAGAAATAATTTTATTTGAATAGACTTTTAAGATAATAACACCTAAGCTGGTGAGATGGCATAGGGGCCAACAGGACAGCCTGGATGGATTAGCCCAAGGCTGATGGAGTAGCCCTATAGTCCTGGAGCTGATTGATAGAGAGCCAGGCCTGGTGATGGGAGGTCCTGGGTTCCAATGTGACTTCAGACACTTCCTAGCTGTATGATTCTGGGCATGTCACTTAACCCCATTTGCCTAGCCCTTACTGCCCTTCTGCCTTGGAACTGATACTTAGAATCCATTTTGGGCAGGTAAGGGCTAAAAAAAAAAAAAAAAAAAAAAAAAAAGAATTTTGTGGTCTTTAGCCCAGATTTCTTTTGTGTATGCTTGATCTTCCATGAACACACACCCTACTTTCTCATATAAGACATTGTGAATTGATTTGTCGAGAGTATAAATGTAGAGGTTCTACTGTCATCAATGTGAATATGTCACTTTATAAATGCAGACAAATCTGGTTAATTTTCTGTCAATTTGCTTTTCTCCTTCAATATTTACCAGTAAATGCTCTTGGGAGAATACAGTTTAGTTGGATAGTATACTTGGCTTGTTACCCCCTCCACTGCTTTTCACCATTGTATGAGATCATCCTGTTTATAAAACTCTACATAAAAACCATTTTCTTTAATGATTCGCAAATTACATACCTGTGATGCTTTTGGTTGCCATGTTCCTCCACTTGGCAAGGAGATCTTGTTTCACTTTACAAAATGATTTTCCCCCTTCAAATAAAAAAAAAAACCACACACACACAAAATGTATTAAGTGCCTGGGGATATATATAGATGAAATAAGACACCACCCCTATCTGGACACATACTTATCAAAGTGGACTGTGATAAGGGCACATGAAAAATCCAAAGGGAAAATATGAGAAGAGTTTAACAATTTCAAATCTCAAAACATACTCTAAAGCAATATCAAAACTATTTGGACTTGTTAAAAATTAGAAAAGTTGATCAGTGAAACAAATTAGATCCAGCAATTACTAAAGCAAGATAACACAAGACCCAGGAAGGTCCAGAAATAGCTAAACCTAATGGCCTAGTATTTAATGAAAGCAAGAATACCAACTTCTGGGATAAGGACTTCATATTTTACAAAAACATCTGGGAAAACTAAAAAGAAGTTTGGCAAAAATTAGGTTTAGACCAACATCATACAATACTCCCAAAGAATGCATCACCCAAATAGAAAAGGACTCATAAGGAGCAGCTTAGTCAAGCCTAGAGACAGGACCTGGTCCTAGGTTCAAATCTGGCCTCAGACACTTCCTAGCTATGTGACCCTGGGCAAGTCACTTAATGCCCACTGCCTAGCCCTTACCACTCTTCTGCCTTGGAACCAATACTTAGTATTGATTCTAAGACAGAAGATAAGGGTTTAAAAAAAAAAAGGAAGGAAGGAAGGAAGGAAGGAAGGAAGGAAGGAACTACTTTAAGTAAGTATAGCTAAGGAGAGAATTTTTTTTTTTTTACTGGATGGTCAACATCTTTTTATTATTTTCTTTTTTTTTTATTTAATTAATTGATTTAGAATATTTTTCCATGGTTGCATGATTCATGTTCTTTCCCTCCCCTCTTCCTACCCCCCTCTGGTAGTCAACAAGCAGTCCAACTGGGTTTTACATTTGTCATTGACCAAAACCTATTTCCATATTATTGATATTTGCACTAAGGTGATCATTTAGAGCAGTGATTCCCAAAGTGGGTGCTACCGCCCCCTGGTGGGTGCTTCAGCAATCCAGGAGGGCAGTGATGGTCACAGGTGCATTTATCTTTCCTATTAATTGCTATTAAAATTTTTTAAAAATTAATTTCCAGGGGGCTAGGTAATATTTTTTTCTGGAAAGGGGGCAGTAGGCCAAAAAAGATTGGGAACTACTGATTAGAGTCTATGGCCCCAATCATATCCCCATCAAACCATGTGATCAAGCAGTTTGTTTTCTTCTGTGTTTCTACTCCCACAGTTCTTTCTCTGGATATGGATAGAGTTCTTTCTCATAAGTCCCTCAGAAATGTCCTGGATCATTGCAGTGCTGCTAGTAGAGAAGTCCATTATATTCTATTGTGCCACAGTGTATCTGTCTCTGTGTATAAAGGTTCTCCTGGTTCTGCTCCTTTCTCTCTGCATCAATTCTTGGAGGTCATTCCAGTTCACATGGAATTCCTCCAGTTCATTATTCCTTTTAGCATAATAGTATCCCATCACCATCAGATACCACAATTTGTTTAGCCATTCCCCAATCGAAGGGCATCCCCTCATTTTCCAATTTTTTGCCACCACAAAGAGTGAAGCTATAAATATTTTGGTACAAATCTTTTTCTTTATTATCTCTTTGGAGTATAAACCCAGCAGTGGCATGGCTGGATCAAAGTTCTTTTAATAAGAGGAGAATTAATAACACTTTAATAACATCAAATCAAAATATTTCATATGAACACAACCAATGCTATTTGAATGAGAAAGGAAGCAGACAATTGGGCAAAAATCTTTGTAGCAAATATCTCTGATAAAGCTCTGATATCCAACATATATTTCCAAATAAGCAAAGATGTTTTCCAAGAAATAAATGGTAGAAAGTTGTGTAAGGCTCTCAAAATTTTTTAAGTGCCAACTATTATCATTCATGTAAAAGAATGATTCAAATTGCTAATCATAAAAGAAATGCAATTTATAACAACTCCCCAATTTTACATTCATCAAATTAGCAAAGATTACAAAGAGAAAAAAAGGGCCGTGGAAGGAAAAAAGCAACCCTGAACATTTCAGCATTTATATTGTCACCCTTCATCCTATCTTTGGACTTTTGTCCCTTTACAATAGTTCACTGAGTCTCTCAGGAAGATAGAAGTATCACCCTCTTGTGTCATAAAAAACATGCTGCCAGTTTATCTCCTAATAATCACCCCCTTGTCCAGGGAAAAACAATAATTCAAGGAGATAAAGGGAAGGTTGGAGCACAGGTTGCGTGTGTTTTATAAATAACTGGTTTGCTGTCTTATCCTATTAGACTTAGATTCCATGAGGGCAGGGATTATGTCTTATCTAAAGTTTGTTTATCCAAGCATCTAGCCTACTGCCCTACACAGAGAAGGTGCTAGATAAATGTTGTTGCCTTGCTTCCTTTAGCCCAGAAGCCTGCTGGTTTCTTTTCATTCTTGGTCTTATACTGATTCCCAATGCATTGGGACTGGGGGTGGGAGAAGAATGGAGAAGGAAATGGCAAACCACTCTAGTATCTTTACCAAGAAAACTTCAGATGGGGTTGTGAAGAGTAAGACAGGACTGAAATGACTGAGCAAAAACAACAAACAAAACGGAGGAAAGAGAAAGAGGGAAACAATGCTAGAGACTGAGGGGGGGAAACAGAGCAAGCAGAAAGACAGTAAGACAGAGGGGCAGCAGGATGGAGAGAAGACAGAGACAACAGAGACAAAGGCAAAGACTTTCTGTGAGTGAGAGAACTGAGAGAATCAAGGACAGAGACTATATTCCTATGGTATGTTTCCTCGACTAATTAATTGGGTACCTAGCAATTGAGATAACAGAAACTTCTAAATATAGCATCCCTCTGCCTTGCACACATGCACATACACACAGAGAAATGGGCAGAAGCTATCTATCCACCATTGAGGACCACAATTGCCAGGGTCTCCATAAAATCATAAGGTGTCAGATGAGATGTAATCTAGTCCAAGCACCTCTTTTGATAGTGGAGGAAGTCAATTTAGGGAGTTGCCTCAGACCTCAACCCCTGTCCAGGTCCCTGCTGCTACAGATATTAGCTCTGCCAAAAAGATGAGGTAAGGGAGTTTCCACCTGGTTTGTTCCATAATTAACCTTCCTAAGGATAACAGAATCTGCCTTGGATGACAACTCTGGGAAACAGGATAGAAGTTGCCTTTTGGCCTCCACCCTCCTCTCTGGGAGGAGGAAAAAAACTAAAAGTTAAGATGATTGGAGGAAAGCAGGGACACAGTGAAACATAAACTCTGACTGGGATGGGGTCTGGGGGGAGGCAGGGTAGTGTTTAAAAAGATCTTGCCCTGTCAGCCTGCTTTCAGGCTAGCAGGTGAGGTTGAGGGTGAGAGAGGATGCCTCTGGGAACTTAAACCCTAAATCTAGGGATGCTTAGGGCTTGAAGAACTAGGGAAGTGGGAAGTGGGGTTTGGGTTAGAAACACTATTTGCTATTATTATGACTTATCATAATCAATTATCAATATTATTATCAACAAGTAATTGGTGCTATATTCTTTCTAGTAAAAAAACTCACTATGTCCCAACAATAATAATAATTCATGTTTGAGGAATTCATATTGATATAGTTCCTTTAAGAGGCAGCTAAGGCAATACAGTGGATAAGCATGCTGGGACTGGAGCCAAGAAGACCCAAGTTCAAATTTGGCTTCAGACACTTACTAGCTGTGGGATCCTGGGCAAACCACTTTATCCTATTTGCTTCAGCTTTGCAAAGTGTTTTCCTTTATTCATATGTGCCCTGCAAGTTACCCAAGGACCAGCATCCAGAAGATGAGAAGTAGCTTGTAATAGAGGAAAGCGTGTTGGACTTACAATCAAGAGAACACACAGAGGTTAAATTCCATCTCTGGTATCTGTTTGCTATGTGACCATGGGCAAGTCCCTTTGCCCCTGCTTAGTTTAGTTTTCTCATTTGTATAAAAGATAATACCTGCACTACTTCCCTCAGGGGATTGTTAAAAAGAGTGCTTTGCAAAGCTTGAAATACCATAAAATGGGAATTTTTTTTATTTGTAGAATAGAATGGATTTGTATTTCATTGCACTGTGATGGAAGGGATTTAGGTTAGAGTTGAAGAACACCCACAGTGGTAGGGGCACAGTGGGGTGTTATGGGAGGGCACAGGGATCGCTGGAAGAGTCTCTCTGGCTCCAAGAGTCTCTGATTTTGAAGCCCAGGGGAGGGTGGGGGAGAAGTCTGACCTGTCCTTGTCTTAGCGGTACCTCATTTCTTAGAGTTCACACCCCATTCCCTCCCCATCCAACCTGCTCCTGCTTGCTCTTTCTACCCCACCCAGGCCTGAGAGGCTGTCACCAACTCCTATTTTGAGCAGCAAGAGAAAGTCTTGTTTTAGTTACCTTGCCTTTGGAGGTGGGGCCGGGCAGGGGAGGTGTGGAAAAGAGAAAAAGGATGAAACAAATTATTCTATCTAAAATAGTTCACCAATTTGGGATGCTTTCCTATACTGATCCAAGTTCTTTCTGTACTTTTGAAGAAGGAAGGAAGGAAGGAAGGAAGGAAGGAAGGAAGAAAGAAAGGAAGGAAGGAAGGAAGGAAGGAAGGTAGGAAGGAAGGTAGGTAGGAAGGAAAGAAGACAACACGGTACATAGTGGAAAGAGTTGGGAATAGTGGAAGAGTGGAAAGTCTTGGGAATCAGAGGACAAGAGCTCAAATTCCACTTCAGACACTTGGGAATATAACCTTGGTTAAATTGCTTAACTTCCCTAGACTTGCTTCCTTATCTATAAAATGAAGGGGTCATATTAAATGGCTTCTGAGGTCCCTTCCACCTTAAATTTATGATCCTTGCATAGTCATAGATCATAGATCCCTGCATTAATGAGTGTCCCTCATTTGCCCTCTTATCTTTTTTGAATTGTTTTTCCCCCAAGGCATGAAGTGATGATTCAGAGAGAGAAAGTTGAACAGTGGTTGCTGATAATGCTGGCACACAAGCACATGCTTGCAGTGGGAAAGAAGTCCATCACTAGTGTAGAAAGTGGGGGACATAATCTGGACACTGTAGCATCTAGGGCTGGCTTTCTCTTTTCCTTCTCGATAACCTTGGATTTGGGCTTCTGAGCTTCCTTGAGGGAGAAGGGCTATTGGTACTTCTGTTTCCAGAGTTATGAATGGCCACCAAGTGAGATGACCATAGAACAGCGCTCTGGGAGAGAACCTGATCCTGTAGCAAACGAATATAGTATCTGTAAAAAGACAATATCCTAAGTGTTCAAGCTGGTGGCTATTGTGAATACCACTGCTGCTGGTGAGCCAGGGGAGAGAAACTGATTTTGGTCACTATTACCCTTACATGTCTTTGTTTATAGTCCAAAATTCCATAAAATAGAGACAGCCAGGTGGTGCAATAGATAGAGAGATGGACCTGGAGTCAGGAAGACCCGAGTTCAAATTTGTCATCAGATGATTACTAGAAATATGACCCTGGGCAAGTCACTTGAATCTCTTTGTATCTTAGTCTTCTCATTTGTAAAATGGTGATAATAATAGTACCCTCCTTACCTCCAAGGATTATTATGAAAAGGGGGAAATGAGCTACTGTTTGTAAACCACTCTGCACAACTTAAATGCTATATAAGTATTAATTGTTAGTATTATGAAATGGGGTACAAACTACTCCTTCCCTTATGGATTTTCATAAGCTGGGTTGGTTGGGAATTGTTACCAACATAACTGAAGCTCTGGAAGGGTTTAGGACATAGTCAGAGGTGGATATCTTCAGATAGGAATGCTTGATCTATAGCCTTTCTGTTTAATTCTATGAATAATGAACTGTGATGACCTGAAATCTCTTAATCCATTAACATTGGGGAGCTGGGTTGGTCAGGAATTGATAGAAGGGAACACAGATGTTATTCTGTTTTAAGAACATAGATTATTTCTTTGTTAAGAATATAGATTTTATATAATATATATGTATATGTGTGTTTTTATACACATGCACATACATATACATGTGCATATTTTAACAAAAGACAATCTTAGTCCACAGATTAATTTCAGAACAGTTTTTTTTTGAGGTAGTAGGGAGAAGGTGTTGAATCTCCCCCCTCCATTGTCAACCCTATGGCTTCATTTATAGGCTGAATGCCTTCTGATGGCCAGCATAGATGCTACAACTTTTTAGGAAGGCTGTCTGTCTCTGCCTATATATAGCACCGCTTGCTAAACAACTCAATTATTTCACTCCCTTGCTGGATAAATATTACAGTGGCATTCTGTCTTCCTGCAAGCTTAAGGTAGGTAGCATTAGAATTATATGAGTAGATCTCGACAAGTTATACAAGTGTAACAAAAGAAAGAATTAAATCGCCTTCTGTAGGAAGTTCTAAATGTAAAATTTGCCCTCCTCCACTATCCTAGTCCAAGTCAGATCATTCTTTTACTAAGTGTTCCCTCAGAGAATGTTAATATTTTTCTTGCTGCCTTCCTGTCCCTTTTGTTATTTTTCAGTCTTTTTAGTCATGATCCCAAGTGGAATTTTCTTGCCAAAGATACTAGAGTGGTTCATCATTTTATAGATGAGGAAACTGAGGCAAACAGGGCTAAGTGACTTGTCAAGGGTTACACAACTAGTGTCGGAAACCAGATTTGAATTCAGATCTTCCATCTACTGCACTACTTAATTGCCCTGTTCCTGGGTTGGACTAGATGATCCCTAAGCTTCTTTCCATCCTCAAATCCTATACACATTGCTTATTCCACTTAATTACCTGAGTTGTCAACATGTGCCTGGTGTAGCTTATTCTTCTTGTTCACAGAGACTAAAGCTCAGAATATTTACTGCCCTTCCCAGCCCTTAGGAAAGGGATGAGCCAGGCAGATAGCAAGCTCAAAAGTGAGAAAAGACAAGCCATCCTTCTGCTCTGGTTGCTGCTTTGTATCAGTGCAAGAGGTAATGTCCTCAAAGGTCTTGCTCTGCGACATCATCATAGACTATTATCAGTAGCGTAGACCATAGAGATTGTTAAAATGGAAACTTCTTTAAAACAGGAACCATTTCACTTTTGTCTTTATATCCCCTGCATTTGGTACAGTGTCCAGCAAATTTGTTGTTTAGTTGTGTCTGACTCTTTCTGACCCCGTTTGGAGTTTTCTTGGCAAAGATATTGCAGTATTTTGCCATTTCCTTTTCAAGCTGATTTTAAAGGGTTAAGTCACTTTCCCAGGGTCACTTAGTTGGTAAGTTTCTGAGGCCAGATTTGAACTCAGCTCTTCCTGACTCCAGGTCCAGAGCTTTAGCTGCCCAGTCTAGCAAATAGTGCTTAATATATATGTTTGTTGGTGCTCATCTGTCTTTGAATTGATAAGACAAAAGATATGGGGTTTTTTAAATTTTTAATTAAAAAAAATTTTTTTAAGGCAAATAGGTAATTCAGTGAATGAAATGCCGGGTCTGGAGTAAGTAGGACTTGGATTCAAATCTTGCCTCAGATACTCTCTAGCTATATGACCCTGGGCAAGTCACTTAACCCATTCACCTAGCCCTTGCCAATATTCCATCTTTGAATTGATACTAAGACAGAAAAGAAGGATTTATACACACACACACATACATATATATATACATATATATATGCATACATATCTATATATGTATATATATATATGTACTTGTTAATTGATAGGGTCTAGAGTTGGAAGAATTCTCAGAGGTCATTTAGTCCAAGCCCAGAGAAGCTGAACAATTTGTCCAATGTCACACAGGTAGTAAATGGTAGCATCCAACATGGATGTTTTTCTATAACACTATGGCTGTCTTATCTAGTTCAACTTCTCATTCTACAGAGGGAGAATGAAGTTCCCAGAATGTCAGGCACTCCCCTAGTTCTTCTAAAGGTGAAACTGTTTAATTCAAAATTAAAATGCAAACAATTTTAGATTATCCAGGTCATGACTCTCCTTCCTCTAGGAAGAGAATTGAAAGGGACTCTAAGACTGAGCTGTGCCCAGAATGAAACCTCTCCCATCCTGGAGGGCTAGAAGAGGTACTGACATACAGTCATCTACATATTCCCAGTACAATTTATACATAGCACATATTCTGAAAGACAGCTCTCTCCCCAGGAGCGGGGCTGAGGGAAGGGACAAGATGGCTTCTGGATAACCCCACTCTTCATCAGGGTGGAGGTGAAGCATCCCTGTCCTCTCTCAGTCCCTAATTGGCTCCTGGCATGAAGGATTGTTGGGTGAATAGTGGAGCTCTTCTCATTCTCTCTGGGTTACTCTCCTCTCACTTTAAAACTGGGAATCCCATTGGACAAGGTTCCCTTGACACCTGGCTCTGGGACCTAGTAGGAAAGAATCATTTAGAGGAGGTGAAAGGTCTAGGAACTTTTTTTTTTTTAATGCAATGAGAGTGACCTGAGAATTTGAACCTTATTTGAGGTGAATCACCCACTGCTAGGAGCTGGCTCTTCCCTCAGCGTCTCATCCCGAGGCAAACTGGCCAGTCATACCCACTCCTCATTCTCCTTCCATCCCTCCCTATTCTTCTCAGAGAACTCATCTCTGCCCAAATCAAAACACCCTCCATTTATTTCCCAAGACCATACCCCTATCAGTGAATACACTCACCATCACAACCGCACCCCCTTTCTCACAGAGACAGGGAAGCCCTAAATTCAACCTCCACAGCCTAAGGTTAGTCACATTCATGAATGCTGAATCTACATCAGTCATTTTTATCATCCTGTTTCCTGGAGTTGAAGGTGAAGCCAAAGATTTGGGGGTGTGACTAAATTGGGGGAGGGGGGCTGACTCACCTGCACAAACCCTGGGATTTGCTGAACCAGCAGAGATCCAAGGAACCAAACTAAAGATTTAACAGCTTTAGGCTCTAAACAACGCCCTTCAGGGCCACAACATAAGCCTCTTTTCTTGCCTCCACCCTCCCTTCAGCCTCCAACAACTCCTTCCAGTTGTTCAGATCTCTCTGGTGCTTGAAAAGGAGTAGCTGTAGCTCCCTTTGCCTGGAAATCAAGCTAAGGACCACCCAACATCCCATTGCACTTCCCACTGTCTAATCTCAATCACTGGGGGGTCCAGCCTTTCCCTTATTTTCTCTCCCTTGGTCCAAGATGACAATCCATAGAATAGCTAAATCAGGGTGAGTTCTGGGCATTAGAAAACCAGCAACCAACTACATTCTCTCTACTCAAGTTCTTCTTTAATGCCTCAGTGAGGCATGATGGTGACCTTTGTGTTCTTGAAGATTCTGCCAGTAGAACACAAGCGCTGGCAGGTCCTACCAAGATGAAAAGGCTTCAAGTGCAGACCTGGTGATAGACTATATATGCCTATTGTTAGGGGATCAGAATTAAAAAAAAAAAAATTGGCCCCAGCAACTCACAAAAGTCATCTACTTAGCACAGAGGGATGGGGGTTTCATCAACATACCCACAAGGATGAAATAAGAGATTTTGAGCAAACATTGAAGTAAATGTGAAATTAATTCCTGCCTCCACACCTTTGACTTCTTCCTTCATTCCTCCTTTCCCTACTCTTTTTATCTTTCAAAGCCCAGCTGAAGTCCAAACCAGAATCCAGAAGCTTTATCTAACAAGTTCAACCCACACTTGTCTTCCCTTCTTTGAACTCCTCCAGAACTTTAGTATTTGCTCGCACATTGTCTTGAGTTCTCATCTGTGAGCCTTGTCTCCTTCAAGGAAAGACTATGCCTGCTCCTATTGTACGTTCCATTAACAAAACTTTTTTTTTCTTTAGCATAACTGAGCACAGGATTGAACAAACAGGGAGAATCAACCAGTGGTGGGAGGTGTAGATGAGGTTGGGGTGAGAGAGAAGAAGTGAGACAGTGCTTTGTTACCAGCCAGGTTAGATATGTCATTGATCATAAAGTCAATAGAAATAATGGGTGAGCAGGGGAGAAGCATCACCAGAGGAGATGTAGGACATTTCCTCTGGCTCCTTCATTTCTATGATGAAATGCCTCAATTATCATCTCCACAAGGCAACAGAGAAACTCAAGGCTGAGTTAGGGACCAGGTAGAGGAAGATAGAGATGGACAAAGAAATAAAAATGGAGTCTGTTCTGGTGGTGGTTTGGCAGCCAGGTCCCTTGGCAAAGTTCTTCACCCCTAAAAACTCTAGGCTTTAAGGATAGATAAGGAAGTTCCCTCAGGAGGGTAAGCTGTATTTTTAAAGAAAATTCAGGGAAAGTGACAATTCCGTATCCCAGAGTCCTATATAGTAATAGGATACTGAAGACAGAGCTCAGGATTCTCTGAATTTACCTCCTACATGGCAATTTTGGCAATGCAGCCAGATATTAAGATCAGCCATCCAATAAGCTTCTCTGTCTTTGGGGCCATGGACAAGGTTGTAAGAGAAGCCTCCAGACATAGGCAGCATCTAAAAATAGTGGCAAAGTCCAGAAACAGTACTTGGCTCTTCAAATATCACTGGACTCTTTAGTGACAAGCTCTGCAGACAATGATGTACTCTGTCCACAGGCATAGAAATATATATACATATATATAAATGTAAATCCAGTATGGTCTGAAAATATACAGATTGGAGTGGGAGTAAGATGTAACTGTGTGTTAGAAGGAGATCATTCCATCACAGAGCCTCTGCAGCCTCAATTACCCACAGAGAGAGAGAGAGTGGGGCATGGAGATAGAAACAAAGGCCTAAGATTGAGACATAAACTCACACAGGAAGAAATCATTATCCTTACTACCACCTGATCTAGACTGGTGTCATGGCAGCCTGGCCACACACTCCAATCAATTATCCCTAGGAAGTTACTCCAGAGACATCTCAAATTAGAATTCATCCTTTGCCCCTACCCTCATCTATTTCAGCTGAGGGCACTACCATCATTCCAGTCTCCCAGGTTTGGAACCTCAGTATTACACTCAATTCTTGACTTATTTACTTCACAGATCCAAGCAACTGGAAAAATCTTGCCATTTTCACCTCCACAAAAATCTCTTGTCTCCAGCTACCACCTTAGCTCATCACCTCTCACTTGGACTATCCTAATGGCCATCTAATTGATCTCTCTCAAAATTCTCCCCACTCTAATCCATCACCTTTAGAGATGCTAAAGAACAAATCTAGAGGAGACAGAGCTGAAATGGTGGTGTTAACAGGAAGAAGTATAGTTAATCTCCCCACAGCAATGTCTCCAAATAGATCACAAGACCTATTCCTCTTCAAGAATTCAAGGGGAAAAAAATCAAAATGAGTTATTTTTCTATCCTAGAGCAATGTTGGGGAAAAAAGAGTGGTTGGTATGGATATTAGAGATGGATTCTAACCAGGAACTGCCATGTGGAACATTTTAGCACAAAAGGCTATGCACCAAAAAAAAACCTCATATTCAGTATAAAAGGGCCTGACCTTGTATAGAATACAGTAACAGATGCCGACTAGCAATTTTCTCATCCACTAAATCCAGGATGGACTGAGGTTGGAACCTGTACCTGGGAGCGGCATTCTAAAATGAGTAGTGGTTACAGGCTCTGATCTCAAGCATACAGCAGGGTCTCAGTTTTAACCTCCAGCCCAGGTCAGAAACTTGCAGGCCTCAGGCCAAGAGGACAAAAATAAGACTTTTCTAATTAGACTACTTTGAGAGCACTGAAATTTTGCAAGTCCCTAGCCTGACCTATCTATGAAATATTGCCATAACACAACACTTAATTCCTCAAGAAAGTAGCAGCCAGACAAAACTGGCCATTTTCTCCAAAAGTATATAGAGGTTGATCCCAACATAAAGTCCAAAATCATAAATGAGGCTAGAAGAATGAACAAACAAAAAAGGAATCCCACCATAAAGAACTATTATGTTGACATGGATGCTTAAGGCACAAATCCAAAAGAAAAGGATGATTCCAAAACATCTACAAGAAAAGTATTAAAGAAATGGAAAATTTGGGCACAAGTTCATCTAGAATTCCTGAAAGAGATGAAGCAGACATTTTTTTAAAGAGAGATAAGAGGGGGCAGCTGGGTAGCTCAGTGGATTGAGAAGGAGGCCTAGAGACAGGAGGTCCTAGGTTCAAATCTGGCCTCAGACACTTCCCAGCTGTGTGACCCTGGGCAAGTCACTTGACTCCCATTGCCTACCCTTACTACTCTTCTGCCTTGGAGCCAATACACAGTATTGACTCTAAAACAGAAGGTAAGGGTTTAAAATAAAAAGAGAGAGAGAGAAAGAGAGAGAGAGAGAGAAAGAGAGAGAGAGAAAGAGAGAGAGAGAGAGAGAGATAAGAATGTTCTACAAATGAAATTAGAGTGCTAGAATTAAAAATTGGATAATAAGAGTTTCCAAAGAAAGAATTGTAAATAGAAGTAATAACTTGCACAAAAGGTACAGAATCTTACTTTAGCAACAAACTTCCTAAAAATTAGATCTCTTCTAAGGTAGCTCAGCAAAAACAACAACAACAACAAAAATATCTTAGAAAACAGATCAAGGAGAAATAGATTAGGAATGATGGTACTACCCGAAAGCTATAACAAAAGAAATCCTAGACATCATTCTATTTCAAGAAATCATAAGAAAAAACTGCCCAGATCTCTTAGAAACAAAAGCAAAGTAGATGTAAAAAGAATCTACCAGTCAGCTCCTTAAAGAAAACTCCAAATGAAAACTCTCAGAAATGTTATAATCTAAATACAGAGCTTCCAGATCAAAGAAAAAAAAATACAAGCAGAAAGAAAGAGTTAAAGTACTAAGGAGCCACAAGTTGGGAACACCCAAGATTTAATAGCCAAGACTATAAATAAAGGGTTTCAATTATAACGAATCATGAAGGTATTAAAGATGTATTCAAAAGCTGACTCTAATGAGCAAAATGTTCATGGACCAGACTTAAGGTTATATTTCCAATATTTTACATGATTGATTTCTGAATCCTTAAATTGGATGGGTCTTAAATTTTGTGGAACTTAAAAATTAAGCCTCTATTTTATTTGCAGTCTAGAAGCTAGCAAACTATTTGTAAAAGCCCTTTGAAATGCCAAAGACATACTCTTACATATGAATAAGCTTGGGCCAGTGTTCCAGTCAGGAAGGACTTTCAAATGAGATTCTTCCTTGGGTGCCCAGCTATACTATTTTCTTGATTCCATTATCTTAATACTACTATTGTGCAACTTGGTTGATTGACATCACTCAACCTCCAATCATAAAATCCATCCTTGAAGCCTATAATAAACAGTGCCACTTGCTCAGCCTGCTCTCTTGGACTCTCTCTGGCTCCTGAGTGCTGACCTGCTGACACCATGCAAAGTTTTTCTTTCTGTGTTCCATGTCTCTTTGTTTCATCTATGCCTCACTTTCTCTAGTTCTTAATCTTAATCCATTACTTTCCAGCTTTCAGCTTCCCTCCTCAGGTGATTAAACCCACACAAGAATTATATGTAGGGGCTGGTCCATTAAAATAAAGGAATAGAAAACTTTGAAATACATTATTTCATTAGGCAGAATAGGCTTGCATACAACAATAACTTAACTTACCCAGCATAACTGAAGATAATCTTACAGAAGAAAAAAAAAAGTATCTTTAAAGAAATAAAGGGCTTCATAACATCCCTAGTGAAAGACCAAAGAAGCATAGAAACTTTGAAATGCAAACACAGGCATCAAGAGAAACATCAAAAGGTAGACATGAATGAACAATCATAAGGAACTGAATGAGGATAAATTGTTTACACTTTATTATGGAGAGATGATACATATTGTCTACACTTTACTATGGAGAGATGATACATATCCCCTCAGAATACCACTGTGGTCATAGAAAGAGTTTAATTAGTCAGAGGTCTGCATGTGGTTTTTGTTACATTTTAATATTCTCCCAAAAAAGGGAAGGGATGAGGAATACACTAAGGGGAAAAAAGAAAGGAAAGATAGGAAAATTTTCTCACATGTTTTGGTTGTACAGGTAAAAAAAATACCAAGGTGAAAGATGTGGGGAATGGTTTACAAAAGACACTCTCATCTGAACTGAGAACAATTGACCAGTTGCTATAGAAATATATTTCATTCAACAGGAGACAAAGAGGCAAAAGGGAAAAGGGAAAGGGAGAATAAGTAGAAGGCTACATAATAGGGGAAGAATTAATTCTAAACCAAACAAACAATGAAGGGTTAACCTCAAAGATTCACCTCAAATATCAAATAAAAGAAAGGACTCGTGATGAAACATGCCACCCACCTCTGGATAGAGGGTTGATTGACTCAGAGTGCCAGAGAGAGGTGATGGACTCAAAATACAGATTGAGACATGTAATTTTCGGACATGGCCAATTTGGGAATTCGTTCTGCTTGGCTATTCATATTTGGAACAACAGTTTTATTTTTCTGACTATATTAATGGGGGGGAGGAGATGCAAAGAGTTTTCATTGAAAAAAGTTTAATTTTTAAAAATCTAATATGACCATGTTATTCCATTACTGAATAAACTCCAGTGGCTCCCTACCTCCTCTAGGATAAAATATAAACACCTCCCACTTCACTTTTAAAACTTACCAACCTAACCTCAATCAATATTTCCAGCCTTGCATATATCGTTCTTCTTGCACCATGTAGACAAGCTAAACTGTCTTCTCTGTTTCTCACACTCTATTTCCTATCTCAGTATCTTTGTCCCTCAAGACTACTTTATTTTGAAGTCTCACTCCAGCTCTTTAATCTGTGGTCTCTCTCTCTGATTAGATGGCTCCTTCAGAACCCTCATTTAAGGTGGGCATCCAGGTGTACCATGTCTCATTCCTCTCCAGGTAGCGCTCTCCAATTCCTCTACTATGCTCCCTCACTGAAGACAAATGTCTCTTCATCCTGCTCCCTTTCTTGTCTTTCTTTTATATGTCGTTTTCCCCAACTAGGATTTAAGCTCCTTGAAGGCAGGGGCTATCTTTCTATTTCTATTCTCAGTGCTAAATGCAATGTCTGGCGTATAATGACTACTTAATAAATGCTAGTTGACCAACTAAAAATTCCTCACTTCCTATTATTTAACTTGCTATTGTTCAGCCTACTCCTTTTGGGGTTTTCTTGTCAAAGATACTGAAGTGGTTTGCGATGCCCAGAGTCACATAGTTAATAAGCTGGATTTGAATTCAGGTCTTCCTCACTCCATACTTGGTGCTTTATAGACTGTGCTGCCTGGCTGCCCACCATACTATCTCTGCAGCTACACTGAGTAAATACGAAGCCCTATTTGAACTCACCAAGTTGAATCTTCCAAGTCCAGCATTCTTTCCAGCATTCACCATGTCACCTAGTTGCCTTCATTATTTAACTAGTTTTTTTATTATTTCGTATTTATTCTCAAGCAGTCACTGTTTGCTACTACATACAGAATAAATATTTGTATAGAATCCTTCGGTAGAAGGGAAACTCCCTGGAGACAGGAACTATTTTTACCTTTTTTTTTTTTTAATCCCCAGCACTTAAACATCGACCATATGCCAGACACTGTGATAAAAACCAAGGATATTCATATGAGGCAAAAAGAGTAAAACATTCCTGGCCTGCAAGGAGCTTAGGTTCAAATGAAAGATTATATTTGTTATAGATAGATCGACAGATGTTTATTTATTCTGTATATTTGTATTTTTTCTGCATAATGTCACCAAGGAGATCAAGATGGTAGAAATGAATGTCTATGGGTAGCATGACCTAGGAGATATATATACATAAATATGTAATCCTATACATAACACATATGTACATACATATACATATATGTACATGCATGCATGTACTGTGTATTATATTATACATTTTATTTATCTAGTATGTTTTGTATTCTGTATTTATTTTATATGTAATGAACACATTGATAGGCGTATTATATATTTATATGCATAATATATTGTATATCGTAATTTATACACAATGTATGTAATTTATACACTATATATAATATATGCATGCATACATATACATATGTTCACATGTTGCCCTTGCCAGTAGAATGTAGGCTGCTCCAAAACAGGAATTTCTTATCTTTGTTCCCTTAGCACCTGATTTAATGCTTCCATTGGCTGGCCTGTGAGGTCTAGTCCTTAAAGCATTAGAAGATGTTCTTGCCTAGTTTCAGGCCAAATGAATTTATGGTTAACTCAGAGGCTGGTACCTTGGGATGATGAAAAGTATTCTAACTGGCTATGGAACCAGAAGAACTGACAACTCGGGGGTTTGCTAAGTTGGAAATGAGTGGGCATACAAAAGGGATCCCAAGTTGCTTCATTATTCTCACTTTCTTTGCTTTGTCACTGCAAAGAATTAGAACTAAGGTGGTGGGGTAGGGAGAGGAGGAAGGGAACAACTGAGGGGAGAGGAGGGGAGGGGA
>NC_058130.1:268319952-268368705 GCF_016433145.1 Gracilinanus agilis | reverse complement strand
GAAGGAAGGAAGGAAGGAAGGAAGGAAGGAAGGAAGGAAGGAAGGAAGGAAGGAAGGAAGGAAGGAAGGAAGAAACCAAGAGGAGGAAGAAAGGAAAGAAAGAAGGTAATGAGGAGGAGATTCTGGTATATTTCCTCAAGCCAAACAAAATTATTCTTTTTAAAAAATTATCCAGAATTTTGCCTAACACCATTCCATAGCTACAAACACACACAATCAGAAAGTCAGAAATATTGGCCTACAGGGGCAGCTGAGTAGCTCAGTGGACTGAGAGCCAGGCCTTGAGACAGGAGGTCCTTGGTTCAAATCTGGCCTCAGACACTTCCGAGCTGTGTGACCCTGGGCAAGTCACTTGACCCCCATTGCCTAGCCCTTACCACTCTTCTGCCTTGGAGCCAATACACAGTATTGACTCCAAAATGGAAGGTAAGGGTTTAAAAAAAAAAAAAAGAAATATTGGCATACAAAGCTGGGAGCACATAGACCAACCCAAATAATTAAACAGCACAAAGGCAGCAAAGAGTTAAACACCATAGGCATGTGGCTGTTTCTTGACAGGGATAATGGGCTGTGGATGGGTGTGGAGTTATATCCCTCACTACTCTGCTGGGAAATCTTATAGGAAGGATTAAGGGAGGGGAGATTTTCACACACAGACACAATCCTTAATACACAGTCACCTGTAATGACAAACACATATATTTATACTCAGGAAAAGAGACACTATCTCACCTAAACATATAAAAAGTCACACAGTCGGATAATATATATAGACACATAGTCGCACTCAGACACTCGACAAATATACATACAGATCACACCCATATTCACCCTCAGAACCAGAGAAAGGCCAATACATATATAGCCATACAAAGACACTATAGGAGATACATGAACATTGGTATAGCAACCTATAATCACATATATAGACATTTGTGTCTTTGCATGGACCCTTATGCAAGAGCCCTTGGCCCAGTTCTTGGGGCCAAGAAAATATTACTCATTGGAAGAAATTTTCATTGAACTCTACTCCCAAAAGCCTTTGCATGACTTTGCACTAGGGAAAGGTCACTCGACACATACTCTAGTTGGATGTGCAGGCTTCTAGTTTTAGTGATTGGGGATTCTTCAAAAAGAAAGCTGCTACAAAAGCGATGAGGAAAAATGGGCAGCTACAATTAGTCCCTAGAAAGGAGACGATAGATAGCATAAACAGCAGTAATGAGAAAGATTAAAACACCCAGAATATAGCTGCTTCAACAACAGAAGTCAACAGTAAGCTCCACAAGGGTGTCCAAAGAAGCCAGCCTTCCCAGTATTTGCACAGGCGCACTGTAGAGCACTTTTTCATGAATGAACTGATGTCTGCATTCTCTCCATTGTGCTAGGATGAAATGATAATTGAATAAATAATAGGATAATTAGACATCAAAGCTAGTATTTCTAATGGCTCTTGGATTTCCAGGGATGGAGACACCAAAGCTTCCCTGGGTAAGTATATTACACTCCGTCCTTCTATGATCTAAAGTAAATTCCTCTGCCTATCAATAATGCCTGCTTTCCCTTACTGGGAAGGTGCTTTGTGTTACAAGGTTATAAGTGACCTTAGCTGGGGCTGCTTCTCTCCCCCCTCCATCTTTTTCCTCCTCCACCTGGCAACTTCTCCTTCCCCCTAGCAAAATACAGGTCTTTGTGGTTTCTAGAAGAGATGATACGGTCAACCTGCCAGTCAGAGCTAGCCTTTTCAGGCCTTTACCTTACATTCCCCTGCCTGTCTGCCTGCACCCACCCCAGGCACCAAGCTCTCAGTTCCATCATCTTTGCTTGTTCTGACTTGCCTTCAGGAAGAGAGGATACACCCATGAAGGCCAGTCCTTTAGTCTAGCCAGGTACAGAGTCGCCACTATTACCTTCCCACCTCACAAAGTCAGTGTCCCTGGTCCTATCTCTATCTCCACTCAGGGGCTTCCACTCTAGGTAGGAGGCAAGGATGAACCCTCCTGGGGGAGAGAACCATATGGTCTCAGCCCTTGATTCTCAACCCTAAGGAAGCTTAGCCTTTTAGGAACTGGGTGACAGGGATCAAGAGAGGTCATCTAACTCTCCCACCTCCACAGGCAGAATCAGTCTTCTTTTTCTGTACCCCTAGATTCTCATGGACTACAAGCTCAATAGGGATGCGTCAATAGAGTGACCTGTGGACCAAAACACCTAAAAAGCTCTTAGGCTGGAGAGAAACAGAAATATAGAGAGATAGACAGAGAGAGCACTTCCAAGAATAAGGAAGTCTAGTGACACAATCTGTGGGCAGCTAAGTGGCACAGTGGATAGATGGCTGGACCCAGAATCAGGAAGATCATCTTCATGAGTTCAAATCTAGGCTCAGACACTTACTAGTTGGGTGCCCCTAGACAAGTTAATTAACCCTCAGTTCCTCATCTGTTGAATGATCTAGAGAAGAAAATGGCAAATCACTCTCATTTCATTGACAGTAAAACCCCAAACAAGGTCATGAAAAATTGAAGATAACTGAAATGTCTCAACAACAAAAGTCATCATCTACTTTGGATTGGTCAGACCACATTTGAAATATTGTATTCGGGGCTCAGTATCACATTTTAAGAAGAATTTTAAAAGGCGAGAGAGCAGAAGAAGCTACTAGGGTAGTGAGCTCATGTTATAAGAGGATATGTTGAAGAAACTGGGGATGTTTAATTAAAGAATAGAAGACTAAGGGGAACATAGATAGCTTCATTTCATGGGTTGTTATATGGAAGAGTGATTAGATTTGTTCTGCTTTCCCTCAGAGGGATAATTAGATAATCGCAAAGGAACAAATTTAGGATCCTTAATAACAATGGTAACAATGGACATTTATACAAGATGTCCTAGAGTGTAATTTTAAGGCTTTTATACATTTAAACTTATATGTATTGTGTTATTGTTCAGTCTTGTCCAACTCTTCATGACCCCATTTGGGATTTTCTTGGCAAAGATACTGAAGTGGCTTGCCATTTCCTTTTCCAGTTTCCTTTTCCATTCTACCCCTCTAGTCTCTGAGGAAATGAGGGCAAACAGGGTTAAGTGACTCACCCAGGGTCACATAGCTAGTAAGAGTCTGAGACTGGATATAAACCCAAGTCTTCCTGATTCTAGGTCCAGTACTCTATGCTGTGTGCCACCTAGTTGCCTGTCTACATATTATACAGGATGTATAATAGCTTACGTACCCTACATAAACTTTTAAAGCAAAGTGCTTCATCAGTGTATCTTTGGTTTTATTTTGGGGTTTCAGTTATGTATGAGGATGCTCTTACAACAATAACCAATATGGAAGGGTGTTGTGCATGACACTAAAAAATTTAACTTTTTTTAAAAAAGCAAAGTGCTTTACATACCTTATTACATATGTATGTCTCATGATTATCTTTTAATGAAAAAGTAGGTATTTCTAATGGCTCTTGAATTTCCAGGGATGGAGACACCAAAGCTTCCCTGTGTAAGTATATTACACTCTGTCCTTCTATGATTTAAAGTAAATTCCTCTGCCTATAACTCATGATCATACAGTTAATGTCAGATCCAGAATCTCTGTACTTGGGTTTCCCTGACTCCAAGTCTAGCACTTGTCTACATACATGTGTTCTCTTTGACCTGAAGGAAAACTTTCTGACCATTAGAGTTGTTAAAAAATAGAATGAGCTACCCTAGAAAGCAGGCAGTTCTTTTCCTAGGAAGTCTTCAAGCTAAGTGTCCAGGATTTTATGTTATAGAGGAAATACTAATTTAGGTATGGGTTGTACTAAATGGCCTTCTAGGTGCCTTCTAAATCCTTGATTGTGAGATTCTGTAACAGCCAGGTGGCCAAGCTGTCAGGATAATGAGGTATCTAGACAGAGGTCAAACGTGTGGCTAATGGGCCATATGTGGTTAAAATATGATAGTAAATAATAATGTTAGTAAAAAAATAAAATATGATAGATAAAAATGTAGTTAGTAAAATTACACAAAATTAAGATTCAGTACAACAAAGCAAGTATTATATTTTACAAGTAGGATGTTTTCATGAAAACCAGGAAAGATTTACATGAAATAATGCAAAGTGAAACGAGCAGAACCAGAACATCATGCACAGTAATAACAATACTGTATGATGATCAGCTGTGAAAGACTTAACTATTCTCAGCAATACAATGATCCAAAGCAATCCCAAAGGATTTATAATGAAAAATACTATCCATCTCCAGAGGGAGTCTGAAAGCAGATTAAAGCTTGCCTTTTTTTAAACTTTATTTTCCTTGGGGGATGCTTTTTCGGTCTGTGTTTTCTTTTACAACATGGCTAATATGCAAATGTTTTTGCATGACTACATATATATGACCTATTGCAAATTGCTGGACTTCTCAGTGGGGAGGGATTTGGAACTTAAAATTTTAGAATGTAAATTCAGAATTATTTTTATATGTGATTGGAAAAAATTCTTAAGAAAAAGAAAGGGTTACATTTTAAAACTAAGTCTATATACATACCTCCCTTGGGGATCTTTTATGTACAGTTTAGTGGTTCTCATTTCTATTTGAGTGTGACACCACTGGTCTAGAGAATATGCCTGAAGAAGAATAAATGAGATTATCCTGCATATTTAAGGAATACACAGTCATTGTGGCACAGCAAGAAGTGGACTATATGAGATATATAAAGGTAAATAAAATACACTTTGGGGCAGCTAAGTGAGGCAGTGGATAATTGCATGCTGAATCCGAAGTCAGGAAGATTCATTTTCATGAGTTCAAATATGGCCTGACATTTACTAGCTATGAAGCCCTGGGAAAGTCACTTAACCCTGTTTGCCTCAGTTTCCTCATTTGTAAAAAAAAAAGCTGAAGAAAGAAATGGGAAATCACTCCAGTATTTTTGCCAAGAAAATCCCAAATGGGGTCAGGGAGAGTCAGACATGACTAACCAAACAAAAATACCCAAAATGTACTTCTTACTCAGGATGCTGAGAATGTCCCGTTCTATGAGAATACTGATGGAGTTTCTAAATTAGAGGAAAGCCTGATGTTGTATAAAAAGCACAGGATTTAGAGTTAGTAGAGCACCTAGTCTGAATCCTGCCTCAGGCTATGAGATCTAGTATAAGTTATTCTCAGCTTGAACTTCAGTTAAAACTTGCTAGTGCTCAATAGGATACAAACAATGTCTTTCTTCACTGTATTCTTGCTTAATGAATAACACTAAATTGTCCAAGTGAAATCATTGTGATCATTACAGTGATTGACTGTAGCCCATCTTCAGCCCAGCAGGGCAACATTAGAATGGTCCTGCCAGGCTGAATAGGGATTGAAGATTAGGATCTTTGCATAATGGATGATTCATATAGTCCTTTCTCATCTCCACTTCTTGGAATGTAGTTTTTTTTTTCAACGCTTAGCTCAACTGGAAAGACCTACATGAACTGATGTGAAGTGAAATAAGCAGAACTGGAAGAACAGTGACTGCAATATTGTATGATGATCAACTTGAAAGACTTAGCTACTCTCAGCCATGCAATGATCTGAGACAATTCTGAAAGATGGGGAATGCTATCCACCTCCAGAAAAAGAACTGTTGGAGTCAGACCCAGATCAAAGCATACTATCTTTCCCATTAATTTATATATGGTTTTATTTGGGGATTTTGGTTTTACATGAATATTCTCTGACAATGACCAATATGGAAGTATGTTTTGCAGGATAATACATGTATAAACCAGATCAAATCATCATCACCAGGATGGAGGAGGGAAGGGAAGAAGGGAGAAAATATGGAGCTTATAATTTCAGAAAACGTATGTTGAAAATTATTATTCCATGTAATTGGTAAAAATAAAATATCTTTTAAAAAACTTTGCTCAAGGGCTATCTCCTCTTATGAAACCTTTACTGATCTTCTCAGCTACTAACTTCCCATTAAATTATTTTGTATTTATCTTAGATATATGTATGTATGTATACACATTGTACAGGTAGCTTCCTCATTGTAGCTAACCTCCCAATTCACATTCAAAGGTTTAGTATCAAGGCAGGGATGGGGGGACAACCACTGGCAGACCCATGGTCCTTTGTGGATCTACAGTCCTAAAATTATAGCTAACAAGCCCCCATTGGTGTCCTTAGTTTAATAGTCAGCCAGTAGCCACAATTAATTCAAGGGCATTTAGTGAGATGATATTGTAAGAATGGGATACCATAAGAAATGGGACAACTTGGTGGTTCAGTGGACAGAGTGCCATGGATGGGTCTAGAGTCAAGAGAAACTAAATTCAAATCCTTAGTGGTTGTATGACTCCAGGAAAATCACCTAACTTCTATTTGCCTTAATCCATTGGAGAAAGAAAAGGCAAACCACTCCAGTATCTTTATCAAGAAAATCCCATGGACAGTGTTGTCCTGTTATGGTCCTTGGGGTCATAAAAAGTCAGGTATAACTAAGTGACTAAACAACACAAATAAGAATAAGAATATTAGCAACAGAACACCCCTCCCCCCCCCATAAAATTGAGGTACAGTCCTCCATAACCACACACAGTATTAGGAAGACACACTTAGGAAACACATGAGACCAAAGTCATTCACACATCTGGCTTTTAATTGTACCAAGATATCTTCCTTTCTTGTTGTGTCCTCATCTTAATCCTTAGCATTTCTGCTGCTTCTTTCTTAGCTACCAAGATGTCATAATGCCTCAGAGTTGTCTCCAGTCTCAACTCTTAATTATGAGACCTGTTCCCTGTTGAGTGTGGAAGTACACAAGTAGTTCTCCTTTAAGACTCTAGCTGGGGGCAGGTAGGTGGCACAGTGGTTAGAGTGTCAGGTTTGGAGTCAGGAGAACCTGGATTCAAATCTGATCTCAGCCGTGTGACCCTAGGCAAGTCACTTAACCCGATTTGCTTAGCCCTTGCCTTTCTGTCTTAGAGTTGCTACTAAGACAGAAAATAAATATTTTTTTTAAATTAAGATGCTAGCTAATGGTGAGATGGATAGATAAATCCTTATCTCCCTTTCCATCCTCTGGTACAGACTCAAAGGAAAGGGCAAAGAATGATCCTCCTTAAGAGCTGGTTTCCAAAGATAACTCTCTACAACCCCAAAGGGCTATAAAACTGTGCATACCCTTTGACCCAGCAATACTACTACTAGGTCTATATCCCAAAGAGATATTTTTAAAAAGAAAAGCATTATATGTACAAAAATATTTATGGTACCTCTTTCTATGGTGGCAAAGAACTGGAAATTGAAAGGGTTCCAATCAATTAGGGAATGACTGAACAGGTTTGGTATATTATTGTGATGGAATATGATTGTTCTGTAAGAAATGATGAGCAAAGGCAGTTAGGTGCCTCAGTGGATAGAGAGCCAGGCCTAGAGAAAGAAGGTCCTGGGTTCATATCTGGACTCAGCCATTTTTTGGTTGTGTGACCCTGGGCAAATCACTTAACCCCAATTACCATCCTTCTGCCTTGGAACTGATAATTAGTATCAGTTCTAGGATAGAAGGTAAGGGTTTGTTTAAAAAAGAAGAAGAAATAAAATAAAAAAATAAAGAGAAGAAGCAGAAGAAGAACAAGAACAAGAAGAAGGAGGGAGGGGGAGAAGGAGTAAAGGGAGGAGGAGGAGGAAAGAAAGGAGGAGGAGGAGGAGGAAGGAAAAGGAAGGAGAAGTAGAAGGAGGAGGAAGGAGAAGGAAGAGGAGGAGGAAGGAAAAGGAGGAGGAGGAGGAGGAAGGAGAAGGAAGGAGAACAAGAACAAGAGCAAGAACAAGAAAGAAATGATGAGATGTTTTCAGAAAAACCTGAACTCATGAAGTGATGCTAAATGAAGTGAGCAGAACATCATGCACAGTAATCGAAATATTGTACGATGATTAATTGTGAATGACTTAGTGGTACAAAGCCAAGACAATTCTGAAGGGCTTATGTTGAAAAATGCCATCCACTTCCAGAGAAAGAAGTGATGGAATCTGAATAAAGGTCAAAGCAAACTGTTGGGTTTTTTGTTTTTACTTTCATTTTTCTTGTCTTTTTTTTTTGTCTGTTTTCTTTCACAACATGACTAATGTAGAAATGTGTTTTGCATGACTGCACATGTACAACTTTTATCGAAGTGCTTGACTTTACAATGAACAGGGAGGGGAGAGAGGGAAAAAGAGAATATGGAACTCAAAATTATGAAAAATGAAGGTTAAACATAATTGGAAAAAATAAAATTGTAAAATTGTAAAAAAATTTAAAGATAGCTTTCTTTTGTCCTACGAGAGATCACATTCCTCAGAGCTACAACCTCCTTGGAGTTTTCCTTAGAAACTCTGCTTCACTTTTTAAAAGGTCATCAAGAATGTGACTGATCCTAGGAAACCAATACCTAAATTGACTTCTTTTGAAAAGAAAATTAAATCCATACATTGTCTTAGAATCAATACCAAGTATAGCTCCAAGGTGAAAGAGTAGTAAAGGCTAGGCAACTGGGGTTAAATGACTTGCTTAAGGTCATACAGCAAGGAAGTAACTGAGGCCAGATTGAACCCAGGACCTCCTATCTCTAGGCCTGGCTCTCTATCCACTAAGCCACCTAGCTACCCTGGATGGTTGGCTTCTCATTCCATAATTTTTTATTTTAAAACATCATTATATTTTATTAAATGATAGCAGAGTACATACACTCCTTTGCATTTCATTTAAAACTCTAACATCTCGGGGGCAGCTGGGTAGCTCAGTCAGGCCTAGAGACAGGAGGTCCTAGGTTCAAATCCGGCCTCAGACACTTCCTAGCTGTGTGACCCTGGGCAAGTCACTTGACCCCCATTGCCCACCCTTACTACTCTTCCACCTATGAACCAATACATAGAAGTTAAGGGTTTAAAAAAAATAAAACTCTAACATCTAGAAGATTTAAAATTAATACATAATATCTCCAAATATTATATTTAACAAGATTTATTTATAATAACTTGAAGAAAAAGAAAATAAAAAAGCTAGAGTAAAGAGGGTGCTAACCCAGCCCCACATGCACACCTGCAACTTGGGGATGAAGGGGAAAGGATGCTGGGTAATGAAAAAGAATTCTGGGAGTTGGAGTCCAAAGGTTGAAGATTTCTAATTAATACACATCTTATTATCTGTCTGTTACTATTCTCTTCTGTGATTCCATTAATTCATCTAAAGGAAATTAATTCATCAGTTCCCCCTTCTCCCACATCCATACTCAAGTATGTACTGTACATGTACAACAGAAAATAACCTACAAAAGACAAGTTCAGAGACTGATTCAATTTTGTCTTTGTCTCTCCAGTTGCCTAGTACAATGCATTTGGCTTGATAGTCAAAATAGGGATCATAAAGGATGTCCCAAAAGTCTTAGTACATTTTAAAGGTCATAAAGGACACATATAGCTATAATCTAGAATATTTAGGACATGTGAAGTACTCAAAAGGAGAGTAAAGGAAGTACTATGAGAGAATTCACAGAGGAAAAATGTTATATTTCAGTTGGAGTGAGGAGGAGAGATAGAAAGGAGGGAAGTCTTTTTGGGAGGAGGCAACATTCAAGCTGGGCCTTGAAGAATAAGGAGGATTTCAATAGATGGAGATAAGAGGGAGATAGGAGAACTTCAGGAACAGAAAATATTGTGGGAGCAGGTATAGGAGTAGGAAAGCCCAAGATGGGTTTGTAAGAATGGGACATAATTCAGTGTTGTCAAATTGGAGAATGCCTGACTGAGTATGTTGGGTAGGTCTATATTAAAGGGGTTTAAATCCCAGTATAAAGAGATTCAACTTTATTCAGTAGCCAATGGGAAGTCATTGAAGACTTGTGAATAGGATAGTGGCATGATTATTGATCAGAAAAATTGGGTGAAAGATGGATACAAGTGGGAAGAGGTTGAAAGCAGGGAAGCCAGTGAGGAGAATATTTTAGTAGTAGTTCATGTGAGAAGGAAAAAAGACTTAAGCTAGGATGGTAGCAGTGGGATCAGAAAGGATGTGATTATGAGTTAGACTCATTAGCATTTTGTTGCCAAGTTGGATGGAGGGGTGATGAGGTGAAGGAGTCACAAAAGTCAAAGACAGCATCAAGGTTATGAGTCTGAATGACTCAGGAATGGTACCATGAACAAAAATCTTGAATGAAGGAAGACAAACAGGTTTTGAAAAGATCTTTAAACATGTTGAGCTTGTGGTACAGGCAGAATAGCCAAGCAAAGATTCTAATAGACAATCGGAAATGCAAGCCTTGTGTCTCAGGTTAGAGATATACATTTGTGAGTCACCCACATGGAGGTGATAGTTGAAGCTGTAGGAGTGGGTGAAATCATCAAGAGCAAAAAGAAGGGAAGGGAAGTCAAGGAAGATAGGAAGTGAGAAAATGCCATTTGACCTTGTAATAAGGAGGTAATGAATTCAGAAAGAGCATCTCGGGACAGTGGTGAAGACAGAAGCTAGGTGGTGAGTAATAAGGAAGTTAGGTAATAAATAAATGCAAGAAACACTTTCAGAATGTTTAGTAATAAAAGAGAGGAGTATATGACTATAGCTTGAGGAGATAGTATGTCTTTTAAGGAAGATCTTCTAGGTTTAGGAAAATGTCAGCATGTCTTATATTTAGAAGAGAAAGAGTAGATGGAAGGAGAGAGATCACAGATGCAAAAAGAAAGAAAATAACTGGACCAAATCCAGGATATACAGAAAGAGAGAATAGCTGTAGCAGGGTGGACAAAATGCTGCGTAGCTACTGAACACAGAAGTACAGCCTATCAATGGAAGTTAAAAAGGGACATATTTCAGTTAAATATAAGGATAAGTGCTCTAACCATTCAAGGATTTCTGTCATTAAGGAAGTTAGGTAATAATCTCTTAAAATGCCATCATGAACAATGGTACTCATATGGTAACCAGGAAAGAAGAAGGGAGGTTCAATAAGCAGGATCATGCTAATGCTGAGAATGGTAAGAATGAAGATGAGGATGGATGACAAAGATGGTGATAGTGAAAAGTGTTGGGAAAGCAGATAGAGGTAGAGATTGTAAAGGTGACAGATGAAGATGATGATGTAATTAATGGTGATGACAGGGAGAGGGACATGGATTGATTGAAATGATAATGATACAGAAATTGGTTGTGACACAGAGGTTAGAAGAGTTAGAGGGACAGATTGGACTTGGAGATTGAATTAGGGATGGAGATAGGAATATAACAGGAATGGGAATGGAAAAAATATTAGGACTTGGATGGAGATGGTGAGTGATAAGTTTGGCAATGTTGATAGAGAGGGATGTCTATAGAGATATGGATGAAAATGTAGAGAGTTTTAGAGGTGGTTACAGGGTTGGGGTTGGGAATAGGAATGAGAATAAGGATAGAGTCACAGATAGGAGCATGGTTACAAGGATAGACCTGGAAAAGGAAATAGAAACAGATTTGAGAATGAAAATGAGAATGGTTACAGGGATGGGATAGGTATAAAGGAATAGATATTAAGGGAATGAAGATGAGGAAAAGGGATGGATATGAAGCTGGAGACATACAACCAATTGATTCAATTCACCAATATTATATGTGCCAGATGTTATAATGGCCCTGGAAATAACAAATGCCAAACTTTTTCTGCCTTCAAGGAGTTTATATTCCACTTTGAAAAACAATGTGCAAATAGACATATAAAATATATCCACAATAACTATAACTAAAAGAGATGGAACACTGGTGGTTGAGGAAAATCATGCATCATTTTGTCTTTTGTTAATCAACAAATGTGTTCTTTTTCCCTATTAGGTTTTAATTTCCATCAGGAAAAGAACCATGTCTTATCTAAAATGTATATTCACCAACCCTTCCCCTCCCAAAACACAATATAGTACTGTACACTGTAAATATTTATTAACTGTTTGTTGAATTAAGTGATCATACCCAAAGAACATTAATTAAGGCATCAATGTCAATGTGAACGGAAGTCTCTGGTAATGAGTCTTAAGAGCTCTGTTAGCCCAGTTCTGTTTAATCAGAGTTTTTGTCAATATCTTGGAGTGATGGAATAGGGGATCAAACTACAAAGGGCTGAAAAGTAAATGGAAGGCAGGAAAAGGTGGAGTAAAGGACTGTGGGAAACCTTTTTTCTGGAAGTTTGACTAAAAAGGAGATCTGAGGTATAGGATTATAGTGATAGGATGGACATGGGAAATAGGAAAGAGGGGACAAGGAAAGATAGTGACTGGAGCATTGATGAAGATAAGGGTGTGGATGCTACTCAGATAAAGATAGTGACAGTCACAAGTATAGGGAAAGAGACTAGGGTTGATGGAAAATTAGGAAATACCCAGCCTGCCTCACTCCCTCAAACCTGCTTTAACAGTATACACATTTTCCCTCCTTCTAGTCCTATGACTCAGGATGTATCAGTACTAGTCAGAGATAAGATCAATTAGCAGCAGGATGCATGCAATAGTCATAGAGAAATGCCAGGCCATGCCCGGACCCATAAGAGAGAGCCAAAGGCTCGGAATCTTGGAGTCATCTTTGGTCTCCCTTTCCTGTCACCCATCCATCAGTTAGCAAGTCCTGTCAATTCTACCCCTCCCATCTGTCCCACTTCTTTCCATTCCCATGGCCATCACCTAGTCCAAGCCAGAGTTCTAATCTGAAAAATTTGAAACTATAAAGAAAAAGAAAAGATCTCCCTCTTGCAGGCTTGGAATTTGGAAGAAAATTAAAATATGCTTGATATTAATTTTTAAGTTGCCGTTTCATCCCTAATTTCAACTTTCTAGTTTAGATACATAAAATTTGGTTGTATGTAACTTAGTTTCCTTATTTAAAAAACTGGATGTTTGGTATATTGTGTTAAAATGTATTTATCCTATTATTTAATTAGCTATTTAATACAATTAGTTATTAATTAGTTATTTAATTGTTTGACACAATACAGGATGTTGTTTATTTAATACAATGTAGCATATTGCATTAAAATATTCAGGCAGTAAACTGAAATTTAGAGAGGTAGGTAAGTAGAGAGTTAGTCTTGGAGTCAAGAAGACAGCAGTACCGGAGGCAGCTGGGTAGCTTAGTGGATTGAGAGCCAGATCTAGAGACGGGAGGTCCTAGGTTCAAATTTGGCCTCAGACACTTCCCAGCTGTGTGACCCTGGGCAAGTCACTTGACCCCCATTGCCTACCCTTACCACTCTTCTGCGTTGGAGCCAATACAAAGTATTGATTCCAAGACAGAAGGTAAGGGTTTAAAAAAAAAAAAAAAAAAGACAGCAGTACAAATTGTGCCTTCCAAACTCTGAGTCTGACACATGCTCAAAGCCCCAGGCAACCATATAAGACTGATGAGTTGACTGATGAGTTACTGATCTGCTTTGGCAGTTGGGGTTTCCTATTGGGTTCTCCACATTGACGAAATAACAGGTCCAGACTATTACCGCCACCCACTCCAAAATAATAAATTTACTCATTTAATTAATTTTTAAATGTCAATTAAAGTAGGCTCAACATTTAATTGAGCATGTAACTTCTGAACTTCTAGGCATGTCAGATCTCTCAGTCTATGAAATGCAAGTAAGCTGAGAACATGAGAACTTGTCCCCATATAATAACACAGTTATTTGACTTTCTGGATTTATATTTTCCCCTGTTGCTTTTGGAAAAAACCTCCTAAGATACTTAATGGGTATTTCATGTTTAGGTTTCTCCAAATGTGAGTAAAGGGATCCCCAGTTCCTGTGCAAGTTTCAAGGTCCAAAATGCTTATCAGATATAGGACAGGTATAGAAAAAGAATGTATAAGATGCAAATATATTAACAGGAGCCCATAAACAGTTATGGAAGCAGATAAAGTATTCATAAAGCAATTAACTGTCCCCCAAAACGTAACTAACTGGACTTGAGGTTTGCTATCTGGGCAACTCAACATGTTAACGAGTTCTTCAGTAGAATCCTATGATATTCTACCAAGATGTATAGTACCAGTTGTAGTTTAGACTCTCCGCACTTCTTCCCCTCAAAGGTAAACGTACTTTGGAAGCTACCAAATAGACAATATACTTCCTGTCTTTCCTGCATAGTTTTTGCTGAGTAAGCTTTACTTTCCAAGTAGGTCAAACCACAGGAACCATAAGGAACTGCTCTCTTCCTTCTCTAAGTGGCATGTTAAATCAGGAAATCTCTCTCTAGAAGGTCCAATTCTCAAACTCTAGAACTCGACCTAAATCATCATGGTATTTCTGCTAGAAATTTCTCAATGCCTTGGATGTTGCCATCTCTTTTGGTTGTGCCTGCAGAGAAAATTTTCCTTCTCAGGACAAAAGACTAGATTTAGGGTCACAATCAGGCTACCTACCAGTTATCTATCTATCTCTTCCATGCTTCTGCCACAAGTTGCCATCAACTGTTTATGAGGGTAAGAAATCATGCATTAACACAGTTAGCCAATCATCTTGACTCTAAATCAGCCAATCATCTCAATGTTAGTCTGCCAATAAATCTTGAATCCCTGTGCCCTATCCAGAGCTAGCAGGTAAGGCCACATTCCATGGAAAGTGGTCTTTTGGTTGTCACCTAAGATCCAATATAAGTATTTTCATCAAGTTGATTGGGGAACTTACCAATTTGATCTGTTGATCAAAGATCTATAGAGTGTTCCTGAATCACTCAACCATTATTTACTATTTATTGGGTTGGGCCATTTATCCAGGTCTAAAACCACCATCTCCATTTTTTCCCAGGCCATCATTCTTGCCCAAGTTATACTATCTTCCCTTCCCTACTTTAGTAAACCAATTCAATTCTACATTATCCTCTATTCTTAAATCCCTCCTTGTTCCCTTGTCCTATCATCCATTATACTTTGAAAAACTCATATCCAGGATTATTCCCACTCTCTACTTCCCTTGCTCCTATTCATGTGCTAAATGAAGCTGGAGAAAAATCACACACATGGATTGGTTCCATTACAAATATCTGTAATTTAATCTCAACTGGACCCTCACTGAAACAAGAAAAAAGTTCTATCCCTCCCTAATCCATTCCCAATCCCATTGCCCTCAGTAGCTGTTCTAAAACTTTTCAAGCCTTCCAAAGTACTCCTCCCAACTCCCTGTTAAAGACATCTCTCATACTTCACTAAAAAGTTGAGACTGTTTATTCAGAGCTCACACTTTCCCCCTCCTCTCCATCTCTTATCAGTGGGACATCTTCCACCATTATCTCCTACTTCATTCTGATCTTGGATGAAGAAGGGTCTTCCATGTCAAAACCAACTCCTGCACATGAACCTTGGATCCTCTCCCCTCCTAATTTCTCTAGTAGATTCCCCCCACTATTATTCTTACTATCTCACTTATCTTCAATTTCTCTTGTCTCTTCTCATTCTTTACTATACCCTCTGAATCTGGTATCAACCTCATCATTCAATTGAATTTGCCCTCTTCAAAGTTACCAAGAATCTCTTACTAATGGCCATTTCTCGGTCCTGATCCACCTTCACCTCTCTGCAACATTTGATATTGTTCATCACCATGTCCTTCTGGATATTTTCTCTTCACTAGGTTTTTCCTCCTATCTGTTCTATCATTCCTTGGTCTTCTTTCCTTGATCTTCATCCCTGTAATTGTTTTTGTTTTAAACTCTTTTCTTCTGTCTTAGAAGTTCCAAGGCAGAAGAGTAGTAAGGGCTATAGGCAATTAGAAATAAGTGACTTGCCCAGGGTTACATAGCTAGGAAGTGTATAAGACCAGATTTGAACCCAGGACCTCCTTGCTCCAGGCCTGGCTCTCTATCCACTGAACCATCTAGGTCAGGGGTCAGCAACGTATGGCTATTGAGCCATATCTGGCTCTTTTGAGGGTCAGATATGGCTCTTTCTGCTGGAGCCATAAAGTCAACTGCAGCACAGTAACTAACAGTTTACACATGACATCGTGCATCACATGATACGTCACGTGATCCTTTCGCTACCATGACTATCTTCTAAGATAGAAGGCTCCCTCATTGATATTGACGAATCCTGGTCTTTAGTTTGGCTTGGTAGGTGTGCTGTGTGTTCCTCCTTCTGCCCTCCTTTTACTCTTTCCACACCTGCTACTGACATCTTGGGCTTCTATATAGTGATTGATCACTTTTGTCTACATTCTCTACCCCTCTGCCTCTGATTTACATGGCTTTATCTCAGTGCATTCATGGGGTCTGCACTCCCTATTTGTGGGATTGTTATTGTTTTTAACTTTTCTACCTGCTCTTAAAGGGGAATTACAGTCAGATTACATCTTTACATTTGCTTCATTAGTAAGAAGCATTTCTCCACAGTAGTCGTTTCATTTGATACAGAACGATTGAGTAGGCAGCACTGATAAACACCTGTACCAGAAAATGTGTGTGATGCGTCCTGGCCAGTTTTCCATGAAAAGGTACCCTCCTCCCTCACTACTTACTAAGGCCTGCACACAAGTCATGTTATTTTCTGTAATCTCCTGATCTCCTACTTAATTTATGTGGCCAAATGGCTTAAGCAGCAGGCCGGCCAAATGGCTTAAGCAGCAGGCCGGCAGCTTTTTCTTCTCCTGTTGTCTGAGTTGAGAGAGGGAGAGGAAAAAGTATTCTTCCCTGAATTTTTCTCTCTTTATTTCAGCAATTTTCTTAGTGTAAAGGAGTTTTATATGTATGTGTGCAGTTATATCAGTACTATAGTGCCCCATTAAGTCTTATTTTTTGATTAATAATCAAAATAATTTTGATTAATAATCAGCAAAATCATGCAGCACCAGAAGTCACATTCATGTACTTTATTCATCATTGGTTAGCACATAATAATGTTTAAAAATAGTTCAGAGACTTATTGTACTTTAAAAGTGTTGTTCTTACATAAAATGCACATATTTACTTGCATTCAGTGTTAAACATATTATACAGCTCTCACGAAATTACATTTTAAAAAATGTGGCGTTTATGGCTCTCACAGCCAAAAAGGTTGCAGACTCCTGACCCAGTGCCTCTCATCCTTGTAATTGTAAATGTACTCCAAGATTCTGTCATGGGCCTTCTTTCCCTTTTTTCCTCTTTGAATGTAGTTTACACAAATTTAATTTTTTTTCTACAAGACCCATAGTTTATTTTGGAGGGATTAAATTATTTTTTTCTATCAATGAAAATCCTCTCTCCCTCCCACTACCACCCCAAGTTGAGAAAAATAAGGAAATAAAATTGGGTCCTTTTCACTCTCTATCTCAGAGAAGCTTATTTCAGGGTCCATTGGCATAGGCCTTTTTGGCAGCATGATAAAGCCTTTGGATCCCTTCTCAAAATAATGTTTTTAAATGCACAAAAGAAAATCTAGAGGATTACAAAGGTAGTCAGTTATGTTGAAATACCAAAAAAATAAAAAAAAATTTTAAAGTTCAGTCCCCTGGTTATCAACACTTGCTCTATCCTGTCTCATTTGGTGATGTCACCAACTCCCATGGGTCCAAATACCATTTTTTAAAATCCTTACCTTCTATCTTAGAATCAATTGATCCTAAGGGCTAGGCAATTGGGGTTAAGTAACTTGTCCAGGTTTACATGGCTAGGAAGTGTGCAAAGTCAGATTTGAACCCAGGACTGTCTGGCTCTCTATCCACCAAGCCACTCAGCTGCCCCCAAATACAATTTCTATGCAGATGATTCCCAGATCTCTATGTCCAGCCTATCTCCTGAGCTGCATTATCAAGTGCATTTTGGATATCTCGAATTGGAAGTCCTCTAGGTATCTCAAATTCAACATGTCCAAAACAGAATCATTATTCCATTGTTCTTCAGCTGTTTCAGTAATCTCCATCCTTCACAACCCTATTGGGAATTTTCTTGGCAAAGATACTGGAGTGGTTTGCCTTTTCCTTCTCTGGCTCATTTGACAGATGAGCAAACCAAAGCAAACCAGGTGAAAGGAGTTACCCAGGATCACATGGCTGGTGTCTGACACCAGTTTTGAACTCAGGAAGATGTCTTGTTGATTCCAGGTCCAGCGCTCGATCCACTGGGCCACCTAGCTGCCCCCAAACTCACTATATTTCCCTTCGTGCCCTCCTTTCTTCCCAATTTCCCAATGGTTGTTGAGAGTACATCCATCTTTTCAGTCACCCAGGCTTGCAACCTGAATATCATCCTCTCTTTCCCCACATTGCCAGCCCATTGCCAGATAGCATCATTTCCAACTTCTCATATATATCCCTTTTCTCTCCATACATACTGCCATGACCCTAGTTCAAGCCCCCACCACCTTTTTGCTGGGACTTATAAAATCCTTTTAGCCAGCCTCCCTGACCCAAGTCTTTCCTCTTACCCGTGTTGCCAAGGTGACTTTTCTAAAGCATAGATCTGACAGCATCACATACCCTGTTTGATGAGTTCCAGTGGCTCCCTACCGCTTCCAAGATCAAATATATGTAGCCCCCAGTAAATAAACTCCTCTGCTTGGCATTTAAAGCTCTTTATAACCTAGCCTGTGCGCATCTTTCAGGTCTTCTTTCCGCCATATACTCTATATTCTGGCAATTCCGTTATTTGGAGTTCACTGCACCTCCCTTTGTGCCAGCTGTCCCTCACATCTGGAGTGCTCTGCCCTCTTGGCTCTGCATCTTAGTTGCTTCACAGCTTAAGTCCCCCCTAGTCCAGGAGCCCTTTCCTGTCCCCCCCATTTCCCCTCATCGCCATCCAATGTCTCTCCTTTCAATGCCTTCTACATGCTCCTTCTGTGTCTTACATTTACATAACACGTTGTCCTCCCTACTAGAATGTAAGCTTCTTAAGGGCAGGGACTATGTTTTTTTGTCTCTTTGTGCCTCCAAAGTTGAACATTAAGTCTTGCTCATTCTTTTTTGTTTGTTTGTTTTTTTAACCTTTGCCTTTTGTCTTAGAATTGATACTAAGTATGGGTTCCAAGGTAAAAGTGCTCCAAGAGCACTAAGGGCTAGGCAGTTGAGGGTAAGTGGCTTGCCCAGGGTCACACAGCTAGAAAGTGCCTGAGGTCAGATTTATACCAAGCACCTCCTTTCTCCAGATCCAACTCTCTATCCACTGAGCCACCCAGCTGTCTCTACCTGGTTTATTCTTACTCCTCAGTCATTTCAGTCATGTCTGACTCTTTATGATGCCATTTGGGGCTTTCTTGGCAAAGATACTGAAGTGGTTTGCCATTTTCTTCTCCAGCTCATCTTACAGATTAGGAAACTGAGGCAAACAGGCTTATGTGACTTGTCTAGGGTCACACAGCTAGCATCTGAAGCCAGATTTGAACTCAGGAGGATGAATCAAGCCTTCACTCTATCTCTATCCATGTCCCATCTAGCTACCCCACCTGGTTCATCATAAGAATTTAATAAATACTTGTTGACTTGATTTGACTTGATTGTACCAGATCTCCCATCTAATTCCATCCTCTAACCATGAGTAGTTCCTATAATCTGTACTCATTACACTCTGATTGGTGTCATTATTTATATATTTCCAAAATAGTCAAGAAATAACTAGATGCAAATAGAGGCAGAGACAGATAGTGAGAGAGAGAGAGAGAGAGAGAGAGAGAGAGAGAGAGAGAGAGAGAGAGAGAGAGACAGAGAGAGAGAGAGAGAGAAAGAGAGAGAGAGAGAGAGAAAGGCACAGACATAGAAATAGTGAATAGAAGGCCCCCAAATCCATAAATATATAGGGAAGAAACTGGCATGCTAGCATGTCCGTTGAGTCCAGGCGTCTATACTCCCAGGGACCGAGAGGACTTCTTGGATTTTCTCTCCAGTTAAACTGAGATTTCATCTGCTCCCAGGCTGTTTCTTTTAGACTTGTATACTCTATCATCCAATCTGTATCACTTCCCCAATGACTGTTCTACTTTCTTGCCTTGATAAATGTTTGTTAGCGATGGGGAATTGTCTTCTATGCAATAAGCCTTTGGTGGGAGGGGAATAGCTGGAGGAGATACAGCTGTAACCCTCCAGGGCTGGGGCAAGACTACTTTTCCCCCTCAGAGTGACTGCGTTACAACCTGAACCCCCAACAGAATCATACTCCTGGTCTGATTGCAGATCAAAGCATGCCATTTTTCATTTTGTACCTTCATGAGTTTTTCTTGTATGTGCAATACATGTCTTCTTTCTTGGCATGAAGAATATGGAAATATGCATTGCATGACAGCACTAGTATAACCTATATCAGACAATTTACTACCTTGGGGAAGGTAGGAAGGAGGGAGGGAGAAAATCTGAATCACAAAATGTCAGATAACAATTGTTTAAAATTGTTTCTACATGTAATTGAAAAAAAATTTTTAAAGTTTGTTATAAGAAAAACAATCATCCTTCTAGCCTGCAGATATCTGATGGTAACAAATAGATATTCTAATTTTGTAATTTTCTTCTTCTTCTTTATGTCTTAAAAGCAATATCAGTTCCAAGATAGAAAATTGGGAAAGGCTGCTAGGCAATGAGGGGTAAGTGACCTGCCCAGGGTCCCACAGCTAGTATCATTTCCAAGACAGAAGACTGGGAAATGCTAGGCAATGAGAGGTAAGTGATCTGCCCAGGGTCCCACAGCTAGAATCATTTCCAAGAAAGAAGATTGGGAAATGCTAGGCAATGAGAGATAAGTGACTTGCCCAGGGTCCCACAGCTAGAAAGTATCTTAGGTCAGAGTTGAGCCCAGGACCTCCCTTTTCCAGTCCTAGCTCTTTACCTACTGAGCCACCTAACTGCCCCTGATATTATCGCACTTAATATCCTTTTTGAAAATAGGAGAGTGGAGTATCCACCCAGTCACAGATGCCTTCCTACTCCGCAAAAGTGAAATTCCAAGGACTCCCTGGGAGGTGGATTGAGCCATTCTGGAACCACCTATAAATCTGTTTGCCACGTGGGTCCCTGTTAGACTGGACCAGTTAAAACCCTTCAACATGTAGAGTCCTGTGAGATAGGTGCTTTTATTATTCTGATGGGACGGATAAGAAAACCATCATTTGTCCAGAGTCATACAATGATTAAGTGTTTAAAGATGGATTTGAGGCCAAGTCTTCCTGAATCCAAATCCAGCATTCTATCCCCTCTGCAAGGCTGCTTCTAGATACTGACTTTCTCCATACCATACAATCCACCTGTTCATTTAATAATTTAATGATAGCATGCCAAGTATTTGCTCTACACAAAGCATTTTACTAAGGAAGATTAAACAATAACTGTTGTAGTCCCTTTTCTTCATAGAGTTTGTAATCTAACAGCTGGTTTTCTTTAGGGGCAGAGAGATGGCACAGTAGATAAAGTGTCAGGCATGGAGTTAGGAAAACTTGAGTTCAAAATCCAGCCTTAGACACTTACTAGCTCTATGACCCTGGACAAGTCACTTAATCTCTGTTTGCCTCAGTTTCCTCATCTATAAAATGGAGATCATTACAGCACCCACCTTCAAGGTTGTTATTAGGATCAAATAAGATAATAATTCTAAAGTGTTTATCATAATACCTGGTATATAGTAACTGCTACTTAAATGTTAACTATTATTATTATATAGGCTACTGGTTAAGAAATATCTTTTTTTTTTTAAAGCAGGATTGGGAATGGGGTAGCTAGGTGGCTCGATAGATTGAGCCTAGAGATCTTGAGTTAGAGGTCTTGGGTTTAAATCTGACCTTTGACACTTCCTAGCTGCGTGACCCTGGGCAAGTCACTTTGTCTCATTGTCTAGCCCTTACCTCTCTTCTGCCTTGGAACCAATACTTAGTACTGATTCTAAGACAGAAGGTAAAGGTTCAAAAGATAATAATAAAGTAATATTGGGGCAGCTAGGTAACACGGCGGATAGAGTGTCAGGCCTGGAATGGAAGGACCTGGGCTCAAATCTGATCTCAGACACTTCTGAGCTGTAGGACCCTAGGCAAGTCACTTGAACTCAATTGCCTAACCCTTACCACTCTTCTGTCTTAGAATTGATATTAAAACAGAAGGCAAAGGTTTAAAAAAAGAGAGTGAGAAAGCTGAGAAGATTCATATGAATCTTGTGAAATAAGCAGAAAAAGAACAATTTTTACAATAACCACATTATAAGAGGCAGTTAGGTGGCATAGTGGAGAGAGCACTAGACTTAGCAAGACTCATCTTCTTGAGTTCAAACAGGGCCTCAGGAGCTTACTAGCTGTGTGACCCTGGACAAGTCACTTCACCCTGTTTGCCTCCATTTCCTCCTCTGTAAAATGAGCTGGAGAAAGAAATGGCAAACCACTCCAATATTTCTGCCCCAAAATGGGGTCATGAATAATTAGAACTATTGAACAACAAAGATAAACAGCTTTGAAAGATTCAAGACACAACAACCAAACATGATTCCAAAGGATAAAGGACAATGCATGCCTCCCATCTCCTGACAGAGAGGTGATGGACTCAGGGTACCAGCTGAGACATTATTTTTGGACACGGCCAATGTGGGAATTTTTTTTTTTACAAAGATTTTCTTTTTCTTTTTCAATGAATGGGGGATGGAGGGTCAGTGTTAAAGGGGGGAAAGACACATTTTCATTCATTGAAAAATTTGAAAAAATCTAATTTTTAAAAATTATAAAAGTGAAAAAGAAGAGCTTGGACTGGGGGGGTCAGCTTACTTCTGTGACTTGTAGAAACTAGGTTTGCAACTTTCATGGAATTCTCCTTTCTAATGTAAAAGATACTCTCATCACAATGTTCCATATCCTCTGGGTACTATAAAACTGTCCAGATTTCTTTAAAAGCCTCTTTGTTTTCCAGGAAAACTCTCAAAGGACTCCACCCTCCCAGAGTTTCTGTAAGACCTTTTAATTCTGCTCTTGCTTCATCTTGTAGACAGAATCTACAGTATAAGGAGTCTATTCTACCTTATAAAGCTCCTTTTACTTTTCTAAAGCTCTTTTCAAGAAGGTCCAACTATAGATGTCAGAGAGAAATACTTTTAAGCCATGGCATTCACATTTTGTTGAAATTATGTACCTTTTATTTAGGGATAATTTGTTCAAGTGGGAAAAATACTGAGTTTGAGACCAAGGAGACCTAGGTTCTAATCCTGATTTTGCCACTAATCATGAGCAGGGCAGCTAGGCGGCACAGTGGATTGAGAACCAGGACTGGAAGACTTGGTCAAATCCAGCCTCAGATACTTCCTAGATGTGTGACCCTGGGCAAGTTATTTAACTCCAATTGCCTAGCCTTGGAACCAATGCTCAGTAGTGACTCTAAGACAGAAGGGAAAGGTTGGTTGTTGTTTTTGCTTAATACTAGTACTTCTGGGGTTTTCATTTTCGTGTCTCTGTGTGTCTGCATGCATATCTGAGTCTATCTCTCTGGGTGTAGGTTTATAAATGTGTTCACACATACTTGTGTCTGTATGTGCGTGTCTTGAGTGACTTTGGGGAGATGCTCATGTGGGTATTTCTGTGCTCTCTCTGCCCATTCCTGGGTGGAGCTGTCGGAAATACTCCTCTCCCTCCCTCCGCTTCCTCCCAGGGGGCTGAAGGTTCCCCGCATCATAACCCAGCTAAAATGAACCCAGGGAACACAGTCCACAGTGGGTCTTCCCCCACACTCGCCAGTTTAGTCCAGGGATGAGTGAGAGGAAAGATGGGACCACCAGCGAGGTCCTCTTCTCTAGAAAAAAAGAGCGATCGCCCTGAAGGGAAGGGCTCCGTCTCCCTATTTCCAATTCCATTTCAATGAGCGAAACCAAAGCTCGCTCGGGTTGTTGGAACAGTTTGCCTCCCCTCCTTCCCCCCCCCCCCCCCGCTCCCAAACCCAGGGAGCCCCAGGGTTTCCTGGTACCCTAGCACTGAACCTAAGCTAGGTCCTTATCTCCCTGCCCTAGGCTTGAGTTGTGCATTCAAGGAGCCACAGTGCTAGCACCTTCCACCCCATAGCCCTCACCTATGACGTCCCAAATACCATCTCGACCCAGCGGTTGGGGGCGGGGTGGTAAGTCTCCCTGGAAACAAGGGTTTGGGGTGAGAGGCCCCACAGTCCCATGGTGAGATCCTTATCAGGTTCGGGATGCCAGGCGTGAGTGGGGGCAGAGGCAGAGAATGTCCTTCAAGGAGAGGATGAAGGATGCTAGAGAAGAATGAAGGGGATGGTGAGGATGGTTTGGTGGTAGACCCAGCACCCCCAAACTCCCCTCTTGGGCCATTCCCTCTTCTCCGTGATCTCCAAAACTTGGTTTCATTAGCTCAGAGGTTACTTCACTTTGGAATGTCAGGTTTCAGGGCATCCATTCTGTGATGGGAAAAGAATTGTGGGCAGACATAAAAAGAAATGAGTAGTTTTTAACCCTGGATAACTCAGATTCAAGAACAGGGTGAGAGAGGGCAGCTGGATGGTTCAGTGGATTGAGAACCAGACCTAGAGATGGGAGGTCTTGGGTTCAAATATGAGCTCAGACACTTCCCAGACCCTGGGCAAGTCACTTAACCCCCATTGCCTAGTCCTTACTGCTTTTCTGCCTTGGAACCAATATACACTATTGATTCTAAGACAAAAGAAAAAAAAAAAAAGAACAGGGTGAGAGTTGGTAACAAAGGGGCTTTGGTCTGGATGGAATTTCAAAAAGCACACAGGGAACAGGAGCTGGAGAACAAGCAGATATAAAGAAGACTATTTAGCCGCAGAGGTTGGGAGAAAACTTTGATGGAGTTACTGGAGTCTTTCTTTGGCTTCTCCATTCTGAGAGACTTAATAAAAAGGAACATGGCCTTTCCTTCTCCTCAGTTCCCATCCTTCATGGAAGTAAGAGGGATTTTTTGTTTTTTTTTTGTTATTACCCAATGCCCTGAAATATTGCAATAACCTCCTAATTGGTGACCTTGCCCCAATCTCTCTCCTTTCCAATCCATCTTTCACATAGCTGTGTGATATTCTCCAATATTCAAATATTCTAAGTGATATTCTTAGGTTCAAATCCTGCTTCTGTCATTGTCTCTATGGCATTGAGCAAGTTTTTTATTTTGTTTTGTTTTTTTTACCTCTCTGGGCCTTAGATTGCTCATGTGTAAAAAATTTTTTCTCAATTTATTTTCTTTTTCCCCAATTACATGTGAAAATAGTTTCCAACATTCAAAAAAGAATTTTGAGTTTCAACTTCTCACCCTCCCATCCTTCTTCCTCCCTTCCCCTTGCTAATATGGTAAGCAATCTGATATAGATTTCACATGTGCAATCATGTAAAACATTATTCCATAAAAATAATCCTTTTGTGGAAGAAAACTCAAACAAAAAAAATTAAGTGAAAAAAGTTAGCTTTGTTCTGGATTCAGACTCCATCAGTTCTTTCTCTGGAAGCAGATGGCACTTTTTTTTTTATCATGAATCCTTTGAGAGTGTTTTAGATCATTGTATTGCTGAGAATAGCTAAGACATTTACAATCATTCACTGTAAAATATTGTTGTTCATGTAAGGCTTTCCGAGGAGTTCCTTTTGCTCATCATTTCTTACAGCATAATTTTATTCCATTATAATCATACACTATAACTTTCTCAGTCATTCCCCAATTGATAAGTATCCCTCATCTATACAATTTAAGGACTTAGACTAGATGACCTGTAAGGATTCTTCCAGCTCAAAAATCTAAGTTGCTATGATCCTCCACTCAAAAAATTCTAAAGTCATTTGCAGTCCTAAATCTATGGTCTTGAGTTCTTCTGTTCAAGAAACTACAGTGGCTCCCTATTGCTTCTAGGATAAAATACGAACTCTTCTATTTGGTATTAAATTCTGGCTCCAAATTGAATAATGCTGCCCCTTCATGTACCCTCTCTTCCAGACAAATTGATCTGCTGACTATTTCCCCATATGCCACTTTCCATCTCTTCCCACCTCCCACAACATAGGCTGTCCCTCATGCCTGGAATGTGCTCCTTTCTCCACCTTTACCTCTTAGTTGACTATGTTCTCAGGTATTTAGCCCTATGCAGGGTTCATGTTTACTACCCACCTCTCCGCTGTCCCCAACAGCTTCCTAAGAATGAGTGACTTCAGCTTTTCTGTTCTACATGACAGCACCTCATTTCCCTGAGGTCTCAGCCCAGTGCCCAGAGCTCCATCTGCTCTGGGGGAGGAGGAATGGTAGCTGGAATGAGACTAAAGGACTCATCATGCACACATGGAGTTTCTTTATCTCCTGAGGCTGTCCCATATAGTGTCAGTTGTATGAGTATGGCAGCTACCACCACAAGGGCGACACTTTAGGATTATTAAAGGCCAAAGATCTTGAATAAGAAGATAAAGAGAAAACCTGCAGGAGTACAAGCTAGACTGGTAATGCCTAGAGTTGTCCCAAAGAGTGTCACTGAATTACAAACTCTTCTGCCCTTGAAATCCTGGGTTTATAAACCACCTATCCCCACACATGTCCCCCCACTCCCAGATTATCAGTTTAGATATTACTGTATACCCCTGGTCATAATTCAGAGCTATTGTTTAACCAGGGTTATAGTTTCTCTAGAACTGCTGTTATAGAACTTCATTTTAGAGCTAGAAGGGACCTCAGAGGTCATCTCCCACATTTTACAGAGAAAGAAACTAAGTCTCAGTGAGGGTTAAACTACTTGCTTAATTTGAACAAGCAGGATTTTAAATTCAGGTTCTCTGAATTCAACCCCAATATTCTTTCCAATATATCTCTGTCTCCCCTTTTCTCAGCCAAGTGGGAGAGGTTTTGAGGATGGAGGAACATCACCACCACCCCTCCTTCAAGGGACCTTCCTCTCTCTTGAGAAAGTTGGTTGTCATTTCAATGGAAGGAAGTGAACCCCAGTTCCTCTCCTTAGTACTCAAGTGGGCAAGACTGGCAAGGGAGACCTTCCAGCCATAACTTTTAGCTCCACTAAGGAAGGGGAGAAGAAATCTAATTCCACATACTCCTTGACTGAGAAGAATAGGAACAGGAGTAGTGACCATTGAGGGAGGGTGGGCATAACACAAAGAGGCCTAAACAAAGCAGAAGCTTGAAGAAGTGACTAAAAGAAGTTGACTCTCCAAGCCAAGGTTCATAGATCCCATTCCTCTTATTCCATGGGAGGTGGAGGAAGGGCATAATGAAAAACCCAGGTTCCCTCATGCCTGAGGTCCTCCAGGGTCCCCAGGCAAGAAGAGGGGCCACCCCTAAATAGAGAGATGCATAGGATTATCTCTGGAAGTGTCTCTCCTTTCCTTTCTCCTAGCTATCCCTTCCTCTACCCCACCCCAACTTAGAGATTTCTCCCCCTCAAACCCAGAACCACTACCAAAAAAAAAAAAGTTTCCTTTAATTTCTGCTGCTTGGTTTTTCCCCAGTTTTGTTTTGTTTTGTTTTTGGCCTCCCATTTTTTCTATCATATCCTTGGGAGTTTATAGTTCAGCAGGGAAAAGTTAGACATGTACTCAAATAATTATAAAACAAGAGAGAATATGATAAATGGTATGAAGTAGAGACAAAGAATGCCACAGGAATACACAGGAAGAGAGAGATCACCAATGGACTGGAGCTGTCAAAAAGAATTCATAGCACCATGTTGAAAAATGTGTGGGATCTGAAATCAGAGGTGCTGAGTTTGAATCCAGTCTAAGCTATGCCATCTAAAAATTGAGGATATTGGACTTTCTGATCTATAAGAGTCCTTCAGGCTCTAAAAACCTATGATTTAGGAGATTAGACCTTTATTAGAAAAATTTTGACTTTATAAGAGAGGAGGGATTAAGGAAAGACAGCAGAATAGGCCATGAGTACCTTATCCTCCAAACTCCCTGACAAACTATTAGAAATAACTCCCCCAGTTGTGAATTAATTCGACCATTCTGGAGGACAATTTGGAATTATGCCCAAAGGGCTATAAAAGAATGCATACCTTTTATTCCAGGGAGAGATTTTTTTTTAACTGGGAAAGGGCATGTTTGTACAAAAACATTTAGAGCTGTGTTTTTTTGTGATGGCAAAGAATTGGAACTAAAGGGAGGGATGTCCTTCAATTGGGGAATAGCTGAACAAACTGTGGTATAGATGGCGATTGAATACTATAGTGCTATAAGGAATGACGAAGAGGATGATTTCAAAAAGAACTGGAAAGACCTATGTAATCTAATGCAGAAGGAAATGGGCAGAACTAGGAGAACATTATGCACAGTAACTAAAATATTGTGGAACAATCAGTTGTGATAGACTTTGCTACTCCCAGCAATACAATGACGCAGGCAATTCTGAAGAACCTATGAAAAAGAATGCTCTCCACCTCCAGAGAAAGAACTGTGGGAGTAGAAATGCAGATGGGAGCATAATGATTTATCACTTGACTATTATTTGGGTATATGATATGGGGTTTGGGTTTTATAAGATTATTCTCTTACAAAAATGAATAATATGGAAATGTGTTTTGCTTGATGATACATGTATAACCCAGACTGAATTGCTTGTTAACTCCGGGAGTGGGGAGGGAAGAAAAGAGGGAGACAATTTGATTTGTATGACTTTGGAAAACTTATGTTTGTTATTAAAATAAAAGAAAAAGAAAAATTTTAAAAAGAAAAGAAAAAAGAACTCCACAGAATTAATGCTAAAAACAGCAAAAATGGAACACTCAGCAGAAAAGCTGAGCTTCCAAGGACAACCTGGGAGAGGGATTCCTGACCTCCCTGTCCTCAGTATCTCCTCAAGGTGCAAGCACCCTGGAGCAAATACCAAGCTCTGAGTCCTGCTTGACCTAGGAGTCTATATCCCAATGGGCAGATACCAGTGAGCCCTGGAAGCAGCTGTGTGGACTGCAGCTTCAATTCCAGAGGTCCCCATTCACCTATCACTGAGGGTTGATCACTGAACAGAAAAGGACTTCAGGGGCCCAGGCATGCTGACCAGACACCAGCTCTGTCCTAGGCTGTGGCTTCGGGAGAGGAAGAATGAAGAGGGAGTATATGTAAGTGAGTAAAATTACGGAGGGGCTGGGACTTTGCTATCTATGGTCACCCACAGGAGAGTGGCGTCCTTGGCTGCTGTCCCAGCAAGGTGTCCAATTGCAGTGGCAGAACTATGGTGGGGAAGCCAACTAGCTCACCTGACATCAATCATGGATTGTGCTGCGGGGAGCAGGGACTACAACTTGGCCCTGGATTATAGAAATTAGAAGGACTAAAAAAGGCCCAGGAAATAACAAACACAAAAAAAATCATAAAATCTGAAGCATCACTCCTCATACCCTGGGAACAGAGCCCAATTCAAGCATAAAACTAATAATTAAGCCTATTGGTTTGGCCATTAAAAATGAGTAAAACAAAGAGAAAGAACCCAACAATAAATAGTAATTATGGGGACAGAGAGGACCTGAGTTCAAATTTGGCAGACAGTTAAAACATCTACTTCTAAAACAGGAAACAAAAACACCAAATGGTCACAAGCCCCAAAAGCGTTTTTTAAAAGAGCTTTAAAAAAAGACTTCAAATGAGAGAGGTGGAGGAAAAACTAGAAAAAAATAAGAGCAATGCAAGAAATGCAAGAAAATTACAAAAGAAAGATTACCCAATTGGAAAAGTAGATAAATTCATAGAAGATCATTTATTAAAAATTAGAATTGAACAAGGGCAAGCTAATGACTTCCTAAAGCAACAAGAAATAACAAAGCAAAATCAAAAGAATGAAATAACAGAATAGAATATGAAACATCTTAGTACAAAAACAATTGACCTAGAAAATAAATCAAGGAGAGACAATATAAAAATTGTTGGGCTACCAGAAAGTTATGATCAGAGGACAAATGGGTGGCTCAGTGGAGTGAAAGCCAGGTCCAAAGATGGGAGGTCCTGGGTTCAAATCTGGCCTCAGATACTTCCCAGCTGTGTGACCCTGGGCAAGTCACTTAACCCCCATGGCCTATCCCTTACCACTCTTCTGTCTTAGAACCAATACCCAGTATTGATTCTAAGACAGAATGTAAGAGTTTAAAAAAAAAGTTATGATCAAAAGAAGAATCTAGACACCATATTCCAATAAATCATTTGTTTAGAAGTTCTAGAACTAGAGGGTAAAATAGAAATTGAAAGAATCCACCTATCATCACCACCACCTCAAAGAAACCCTCAGATGAAAATGCACCAAATGTTATAGTATCCACATTTTTAAAGGAAAAGCTAAATGAGTTAGAAGTAGCTAACAAAACAATAATAGTGGGGGACTTTAATCTTCTCCTCTCAAAACATAATAAATCTAACCAAAAAATAAATAATAAAGAAGTTGAGATGAATAGAATCTTAGATAGGTTAAATAAATTAGATATCTGGGGAGACTAGAATGGGAATAGAAAGGAGTATACCTTTTTTCTCAATGGTACATGATACTTTACAAAAATTGAACATATATTAGGGCAAAAAAACCCCCAATATAATTAAAGGTAGAAAAGCAGAAATATCAAATGCATCTTTTTCCAATCATAACACAATAAAAAATATATGTATATATATATATATATGTGTGTGTATATACACATAATATAGAACCCTGTATGTTCCAGAAATATTTATAACAACTCTCTTTGTGGTGGAAAAAAACTAGAAATCAAGAAAATGCCTCTCAATTGGGGAATGGCTAAACAAATTGTGATATATTGATTGATCTGTAAGAAACAACAAGCAGATTAATTTTTCAAAAACTTGGAAAGAACCAAATGAGATAATGATGAGTGAAACAAGTAGAATCAAGAGAACATTATATCCAGCCACAGATTTAATATTTGAAGAATAACTTTTGATTGTTCACCTCCAGAAAACGAACTGAAAAATGGAAACATGAAAGACATAATCTATATATACATATCTGTTTTCCAGATGATGTATTCAATGCTGTGGGGAGGGAAAGGAGGGACTGAGACACCTGAAAATAAATTCTATTAATAAAATGCAAACAGGGCAGCTGGGTAGCTCAGTGGATTGAGAGTCAGGCCTAGAGACAGGAGGTCCTAGGTTCAAATCTGACCTCAGATACTTCCCACCTGTGTGACCCTGGGCAAGTTGCTTGACCCCCATTGCCCACCCTTACCACTCTTCCACCGATGAGCCAATACACAGAAGTTAAGGGTTTAAAAACAAACAAATAAATAAATAAATAAAATGCAAACAAATAAAAACCTATGACCTATAATACTACAGTGGAAGTATGATTTGAGCACAGTTTAGAAGAGTTTATGCAGTGGTTGGTGTCCTGGACTCCTTGTATATAGTGTGCAAATTCATGAATCTCCTCCTCCCCCTTCCCCACCAAAACAAACACATGACACATACTCAAAATTTGGCTTTCATTGGACTCTGGACAAATGTGAATTAATCTATTCCATCCTCTAGAAAACCAAATCAATGGAGAGTATTGGAGTAAAGGTAGAAGGAAGGGAAGAGTGGAGATAAAAGGCTAATGAGCAATGATAGAAGGAGAGAGAGAAAAAAAAGGAAAGGTATAGAAGAAATATAAAGGAGAGAAAGGAAAGGAGAGAGAAGAAGGGAGGGAGAAAAAAGAGAGGAGAAAGAGAGGGATGATGGCAGGAAAGAGTGAAAGGAGAAAAAGAAGGAATAGAAAAGAAAGGAGAGAGAAAACATAGGCAAGAGAGGAACTGAAGAGGAAAATCTGGTTTGGGGAGATTGAAGAAGGCAAAGGGAGGAGAGAGGAAGAGAGGTAAAAGGGAGGTACCAACCCTTCCCAAACCACTACAAAGCCTCTTTGTTCCTGACCCCTCCTTTGCCATCCCCTTTCCCCAAATAGATCCTACAACAAAGTTACATTCATTATGGCCCCTGGGCATCAGAGAAATAGAACTGAGACAGACTGAATTGTGCCCCTTCCCAGCATATCAGACAGCATTCACACCACCCTCACCCCAACTTCCCTCTCTCATATATACCTACTTAGTTGCTGGAGCCTCTCATCTCCCAAGGAGTGGCCACACCTGCTAAGATCCCTAGAAACAGAATCATTCAATCACTAGCATTCTAGGATTCCATGAGGGCTTTATGGGTAAGGGGGTGATAGAGATGGGTCTTAAAGACTTGTCAGGAGGGTCACCTGGCTGGCTCAGTGAATGGAGCACCAAGCCTGGAGTTGGAAGGTCCTGGGTTCAAATCTGACCTCTGACACTTCTAGTTGTATGACCCTGGGCAAGTCACTTAACCTTAATTGCCTAACCTTTAACATTCTTCTACCTTGATACCAATACTTAACATTGATTCTAAGTCAAACAGTAAGGGGTTTAAAAAAAAAAAAAAAGGTAGATGGAGCAGGGGAAGAGCAGGTATCTGAGAAGGGGCAAGATGTAGAAGTCAAAATCAGTTTGGAGGGGAATGAGAATGGTTGGCCTGAGATTCTTCCCAAAATAAAGATGGTGGAAGGTGACTGGAGCACAGATGTTCCAGAATGAGTAGGTTCCAGGTGCTGAGGAAAAGCCCAGAAAGTCAGAATCACAAATGAGAGGAGAACTCCTAGTTCTTAAGGAGCTTACAGGATTCTCCAGCTCTGGGTATCAAAGCAACTTTCTCTTTTTACCCATCGGCCTTCCCTGGTGATTTAAACTACCCATGATCACTTGCCAACTACTATGGCCTCAGGAACTAAAAACTTACTTAAGACATCCTAAGATAGTAGTTTCCAACCTTTATTATGTAACAATCCCAGCATTTCAAGTTAAAAAAAAATTTTTTTCTGCTGTTTCTTGGTTGTCAATGTTTAGTCAATTTCAGTTGTGCTCCCACTTGTGACTCCTTTTTGAGGTTTTCTTGGCAGATACTGACGTGTTTTGCTATTTCCCTCTCCAGTTCATTTTATAGATAAGGAAACTGAGGCAAATAGAGTTGCCCAGGGTCACACAGGTAATTAGTATTTGGTGTTACATTTGAACTCACATCTTCCTGACTTTAGGCCCCAGTACTCTTATCTGTTTTGTCCTATTCTGGACTTAATAAACACTGCCCAAAAAGAGTATTTTCATATACAAAGTAGAAGATAAAAAGAGGATTACATAAGAAACCACAAATCCCTGTTATATACAGTTTGCTTTTTCAAAAAGGATGGGATCAATTCAATGTTACATTTTGGGTTTTTTAAATTCTGAACCTTACAAACACAAAATACAGCATTTCCATATACAAAGTAGAAAAGAAAAAAGAGGGTTACATGTGAAATAATGAAATTTGATTACATATTGCTTGTTTTTATAAAGTACATAATAAATTCAATCTATTATTTTCAAAATTGTACTGCTTATCTGTGCTTCCTTCTGAATTTCCTTCTATCCTCTTCTGTGAAAGTTGTCAGATCTTTCAACAACCCTGTTTCCTTCTTTCTTGTTAACACAATTGCTACCCCACTTCTCCAATTTAAGAAAAGCACGATTCTTATAACAAATAAGTAGTATCAAAAAAAACAAATTATGCATCTGCCATTATCTATCTGCCATGAGTCTATCAACTTTCGGTCAGGGGGAAGTAGGTAGCATGCTTTATCATCAATCCTTTGGAATCATAGTGGTCTAATGCATTGATTAGAGCTCTTAATTCTTTTAAAGTTGTTTTTCTTTACAATATTGTTGTTAGTGTTGTCACCTTAGTTTTGGGAAGGTTAGTTTGTATCTATTTTTAATGTTTTTTTCTACAAGATTACTTTGGTAGAATAAGGAAATTTATTCTGATCAAATATGTAGCTTATCTATATTTGTAATTGGTATAAAAAGAGACTAATAGAAATAATAAAAGGCTATTAAAAACTAGCTAATCCCATTATCACCTCTATTATTTGATATTATTCTAAAAATACTAGCTATAGCAATTAGAAAAGAAAAAGAAATTGAAAAGATTAAAGTCGGTAATGAGGAAATTAAATTATCAACTCTGTATAATTAGAATTTTGCTCCCCAGAATTCTTTTTCCCAGCTTCCCATCTTCCTTCTCACATTACGTCCTTACATTTTGAAGATATAGTTATAAGTATAGCTCCACCCTCTCTCTCTCTCTCTCTCTCTCTCTCTCTCTCTCTCTCTCTCTCTCTCTTCCCTTGATTACAGCTACAGAAGCTTTGAGCCAGGCAAGAGAACTTACTCATGTGGTCTTATTTTTGTTAGATTATTAGGTTTTTATACTGCTATTTCCTTTTTATTCTTTCTACTTCAAGTGATTATTAATACACTTTATAAAATTAATACTTGGAGTTATTAATATTGATTTAAACCTTACAACTCTTTACAGATAATATGACAGTATACTTAAAGAACCCCAGAAAATCAACTAAAAGACTAGTGGAAATAATTAACAGCTTTAGCAAAGTTTCAGGGTATGAGATAAACCCACCTAAATCATCAGCATTTCTATATATTTCCAACAAAACTCAGCAGCAGGAGTTAGAAAAAGAAACTCTATTTAAAATCACTCTAGACAATATAAAATATTTGGAATCTATCTGCCAAGAAAAACATAAGAATTATATGAACACAACTACAAAACACTTTTCACACAATTAAAACTAGATCTAAAAAATTGGAAAAACATTAATTGCTCCTGGGTAGAACAAGCTAATATAATAAAAATGACAGTCCTACCCAAATTAATCCACTTATTTGGTGCCATACCTATAAAACTATCAAAAAACTTTTTACTATACAATTAGAAAAAAATTATAACAAAATTCATCTGGAAGAACAAAAGATCAAGAATATCAAGGGAAATTTGAAAAAAAAAATGTGAAGGATAAGGGCCTAGCAACACCAAATCTTAAACTGTACTATAAAGCAGTGGTCTTCAAAACAATATGGTACTGGCTAAGAGACAGATGGGTGGACCAAAGGAATAAACTAGGGGTAAATGACCTCAGGAAGCTAGTGTTTGATAAACCCAAAGACCCTGGCTTTTTGCATAAGAACTCACTATTTGACAAAAACTGCTGGGAAAACTGGAAAATAGTATGGAGAAAATTAGGTTTAGATCAACATCTTACACCCTATACCAAGATAAATTCAAAATGGGAAAATGACTTAAAGAGTGAAATCATAAGTAAATTAAGTGAACATCGAATAGTATACCTGTCAGATCTGTGGGAAAGGAAAGAATTTAAGACCAAGCAAAAGATAGAGAATATTGCAAAATGTAAAATGAATGACTTTGATCATATCAAATTAAAAAGGGTTTGTACAAACAGAACCAATGCAACCAAAATTAGAAGGAAAGCAACAAACTGGGAGAACATTTTTATAACAAAACTCTCTGACAAAGTTTAATTTCCTAAATATATAAGAAACTAAGTCAAATTTACAAAAAACTCCCCTATCAACAAATAGTCAAGGAACATGAATAGGCAATTTTCACATGAAGAAATCAAAACTATCAATAAGCACATGAAAAAAGTGTTCTAAATCCCTCCTGACTAGAGAAATGCAAGTTAAAACAAATCTGAGGTACCACCTCACACCTATCAGACTGGCCAATATGACAGCAAAGGAAAGTAATAAATGTTGGAGGGGATGCAGCAAAATTAGGACACTAATACATTGCTGGTGGAATTGTGAATTGATCCGACCATTCTGGAGGGCAATTTGGAACTATGCACAAAGGGCTTTAAAAGACTGCCTGCCCTTTGACCCAGCCATACCATTGTTGGGTTTGTACCCCAAAGAGATAATTAGGAAAAAAAACTTATTCAAAAATATTTATTACCGTGCTCTTTGTGTTGGCAAAAAAATGGAAAATAAGCTCAATAAATTGTGGTATCTGTTGGTGATGGAATATTATTGTGCTGAAAGGAATAATGAACTGGAAGAATTCCATGTGAACTGGAAAAACCTCCAGGAATTGATGCAGAATGATAGGAGAAGAAGCAGGAGAATATTGTACACAGAGACTGATACACTGTGGCACAATCGAATATAATGGACTTTCCTAGTAGGAGCAATGCAATGATCCAGGACAATCCAGAGGAACTTATGAGAAAGAATGCTATTCATATCCAGAGAAAGAACTGTGGAAATGGAAATGCATTAGAAAATTATGTGATTGATCTCATAGTGTAACAGAGATGTAATTGGAGTTTTGATGTTAAAAGATCTCGCTACTGCAGATATGGGTAACACAGAAATAGGTTTTGAACAATGATATGTGTATAACCCAGTGGAACTGCTTTGTCAGATTGGGGGGTGGGGGAGGAAAGAGTGTGTGTGTGTGTGTGTGTGTGTGTGTGTGTGTGTGTGTGTGTGTAGGGATCATGAATCATGTGACTATGGAAAAATATTCTAAATTTTAAAAAGGAAAAAAATAAAAAGTCAATAAAAACTAGCTAATGGGGCAGCTGGGTGGCTCAGTGGATTGAGAGCCAGGCCTAGAGATGGGAGGTCCTAGGTTCAAACCCGGCCTCAGCCACTTCCCAGCTGTGTGACCCTGGGCAAGTCACTTGACCCCCATTGCCCACCCTTACCACTCTTCCACCTATGAGACAATGCACCGAAGTACAAGGGTTTAAAAAAAAAAAAAAAAAAACTAGCTAATGGGGCTACTTTTAAGGTTAATCTAAGTGCTAGTGTCTCCATTATTTTCCTTGAAATTCTTGACCTTTTGTTCTAGCAAATTAATTTTATCATTTCTAGCTCTATAAAGTAATTATTTAGTAGTTCAATTGGCATAACAATAAGTTCATTAATTTATGTAGTACTGATAATATTGTCATTTTTATTATAATGACTGGCCCAAACACGAACAATCAATCTCTTTCTAGTTATCAAGTATGTCTTTATTTTAGCAAATTTTATTCATAAAATTCCTACATAAGCCTCATTAAGTAAACTCCCAAAATAAATTATATGTAGCTTTGCCCTAAGACATATTTAGCAGTTCCCTGAAGAGCAGTCCAATGGGACATAGCTCTTGCCTGACAGAGAGACTTCTGGGATAGAGAGAAAGATGGGAGGCAGACAAAGCTAATTATGGTTTTTGAAAAGTTAATGGTTTTTCCCTCAGAGCCTATAGGGAAATGGTGATACTATAATGTGTCCTTTGAGTCTCAGTATCTGTACCCCAGAGACTTCTAAGACTGGACTCATTGAGTGAGATTGTTTTCATTCTTTTTCTTACTTTTTTTTTTCTCTCTCTCTCTCCCCTCTTCTCTCTCTCTCCCTTCCTTCCTTCCTTCCTTCCTTTCTTCCTTCCTTCCTTCCTTCCTTTCTTCCTTCCTTCCTTCCTTCCTTCCTTCATTTCTTTCTTTTATTTTCTGCCTTAGTAACAACTCTAAGACATCTAAGACAGAAGGGCCAGGTCTAGACAAATGGGGTTAAGTGACTTGCCCAGGATCACACAGCTAGAAAGTCTCTGAAATCATATTTGAACCCAGGCCAACCATCTAGCTGTCAATGAGGCTGTTTTCTTCCCAGCTGGCTGAGATTTCATCTTTGGTTGCCAAATCTCCTAATCTCACGTATTCTATCTCCTGAACTAAGCTGACTTCCCCAATTACCCTTACTAGCTTTGATAAGTGTTTGCTTATTATCTGTGATTACCTTTTGTGTAATAAGTATATGATGAGAGAGTGGAAGGAAGCTAAGCAAACTGAGATTAGGCTATTACTCTTTACATCTAGGGCAGAGGTACTTCTTCCCAAATGATTGGGATAATTGACTTTTATGTTGAACTCAAAATAATCACACCCCTAGACTTCAAACAAATATCATATGTATGAAAAATAGACAGCCTAACATACCTTTTGAAGATAAGACAGTGAGGAAGTGATTGCCTAGCCTGAGCCATCCTCTTAGTCCCCTAAAATGTGGAAAGACAGGTTCTATGGAGAGTTGGGGTGAGGCATTTTATATCTATATGCCTCTATTAGATGGGGCCAGCTGGTCTTTATAACATAGTCTATTTGTTACATGCCCGTTTTATAAATATAAAAGTATAGATGTAAAGTGCATGTAGATATGTGTATATACACACACAACAAATGCATATATTCTATTATTATTTTGAATGAAATTTATCTTTCTATGTACAGAAAAGCTGACAATTTCAATGAGTTTATCTTACATCCTGCTACTTTGCTCAACTGTTTAAATTAATTTTTAGTTAACTTTCTCTAAGTAGTCCATCATATCATCTGCAAAAGTGATCATTTTGTTTCCTTTTTGCATATGCTTATTCTTTATTATTATTATTATTATTATTATTATTATTATTATAGCTAGCACTTCTAAAACTATGACAACAAATACTAGTGGTGAAAAAGACATCCTTGCTTTACCCCAAATCTTACTGGAAAGGCTTCTATCTTATCTTTATTACACCTAATGCTGTCTTTTGGTTTTAGGTCAATCTCAACTACCATATTAAAATCCATTTATTCCTAATCTTTTGGAGGAGTATTTTTTGTCAAAATGTATATTGTATTTTGTCAAAAACTTTTTTAATATCTATTGATACACGCATTTGATATTTATTGTTTTGTTACTAATATGACATATTATATTTTAATTTTCCTAATTTTGAGCCAACCTTGCATTCTTGTTATAAATCCAGTCTAATAATAATGTGTAATGCTTCTTATATGTTTTATGTATAACCTTTTTGTTAATACTTTACCTAAAATTTTTGTGTCAGTGTTAATTAGAAATATTGATCCTATGGTTTTCTTTCTTCATTTTGTCTCTGCCTTGTTGAAGGTATCAAGACCATATTTGCATCATAGAAAGGAATATGATAGGATCCCTTGATTTTTTTCTAATTTTGCAAACAATTTATATAATATTAGTACTAATTTTTCTTTACATGTTTGAAGGAATTAACTTTTAAATCTATCTGGTCTTGAATTTTTGCTTTCTATGGGAATTCAGATATGGCTTTTTAGTGTGTACCTCCATCCCCATCCATGCCTGAGACTTAATTATTTAAATTCTCTATTTCTTGCTCTGTTAATCTGGGTAGTTTATATTTTTATAAATATCCCTTCATTTCATTTAATTCGTTGGTTTCGTTTATATGTAATTTGGCCAAATAACTTCTAATAATTTCTTTTATTTCCTCTTCATTTGTCATGAGTATTTCTTTTTTGTATTTTTGATGCCATAAATTTGATTTTTCTTCTTTTTAGAATTATCTTAGAAAATGGTTTCTTTATTTTACTGGTGTGGGTACCTCCCAAAAATAATCCTAAATTATATTTTATCAATTCAATGCTTTATTTTGTTTTGCTTTCAGTTTTGTTGATCTCTTCTTTGATTTTCAGAATTTATATTTCTGTGTTTAGATGTTGTTGTTTTGTTTTAATTATCATTTTTCTAGGGTTTTTTTTTTTAGTTTCAGACTTAATTCATTGATCTGTTCTTTCTTTCTTTCTTTCTTTCTTTCTTTTTTTTTTTTTTTGGTGGAAAGTGTTTAGAGATATAAACCTTTAAGGCAGTGATTCCCAAAGTGGGTGCCACTGCCCCCTGGTGGGTGCTGCAGCGATCCAGGGAGGTGGTGATGGCCAAAGGTGCATTTAGGGGTGGTGAATAACTATAAGGGGGCAGTGATAGTATGTGACAGGGTGCGGAGTAATATTTTTTTCTGGAAAGGGGGCAGAAGACCAAAATAGTTTGGGAACCACTGCCCTAAGGACTGGTTTTAAAGCCTTAGTTGTCTTTGATTAACATTTTAAAATTAAATTCTTTGATCAAATTATTTACAACTGTGCATAGAGAGGTAGGCCTAGAGATGGAAAGTCCTGGGTTCAAATATGACCCCAGATACTTCCCAGGCAATGTGACCTTGGGTAAGTCACTTAATTGCCTCACTCTTACCACTTTTATGCTTTGGATTCAATACTTGGTATTGATACTAACACAGGAAGTAAGAGTTTAAAAAACTATCTGTAACTCTTTTTTGTTTGTATTTGTTGTTGTTTTTTTAAACCCTTACTTTCTGTCTTAGAATCAATACTGTATATTGATTCCAAGGCAGAAGAGTGGTAAGGGCTAGGCAATGGGGGTTAGGTGGCTTGCCCAGGGTTTAACTGTTTTAAAAAACTATTTCACTCCTCTTACACTTTTCATAAAACTGAGCAAATTTTCTTCAAAAAAAGTGAAAAACACATTATACTTTATAACATACAAACAAATCTTAACACCTAACAGTGGTTGTTAGTTCTAGAAACGCATAGGGTTAGAGGTAAAGATTTGGTGAAAAAGAGAACTAATTATTCCCTTTGGGGGCTACCTGATAAAGTCCCACATCCACCTTGAGCAGTGCCTTATTTTCTTTCTAGGTATAACCCTAGGCTCCAACTATAAAGATACTACCTGTGCCTGAATCATCCGATCTTAGAAGTGCTAACAGAAACATTTTCCCCAAAGGGATTTCTATATTCTCAGTTATGCCTAGGTTCCCTTTGGTTCCAATTCATTTGGTCTTTCCCTGCTCTGGGGAAGTTTAAAAAATATGAATCAATAACATTTCATTTTAAAATAGCACTGAGCCCCGCCAGGTTGTTTATTTCTCAAAAGCAAGTGCCTGCTCAGGGGTACACACACACATACATACACACCAGAATAGAAATAATGGCTACTTGGTCTTATAGAAACTGGTTTTTCTTTAAGTAAGTGGTAAAACAGATAGCAATCTAACTCTTAACAAACCAGGGTTGGTAAAGCAGATCCATATCTCCCAGAGAGAGGGAGAGAGATGAGAGAAAGAAATAGAGGATGGAGATAGAGCATTCACTAGGCTGAGATTCCAAAGCATCCTGCTGCTATTTGACTTAAGCTCAACCCTAATCAAACAGTCCTGATAATGCTCTTTTCTACTTAGAAATCTGTGAACTGTTTTTGTTTTGTTTTTTTCTCTATGCAAGAAATCCTTTTGATATCATGGACACTGGTTTGTTTGTCTTTTATCTGATTTTGCTCCTTAAAAGTACTATTTTTTATCTTGCCAATGAATTCTGCCTGTATATTTTGAAGATTTTATATATTATATGCTATCATAAGGCAGCTAGGTGGTGCAGTGAATAGAATGCTGGGCTTGGAGTCTGGAAAAACCCTCTTCCTGAGTTCAAGTCTGGCCTCAGGTAACTTACTAGCTATGTGACCCTCAGCAAGTCACTTAACCCTGTTTGCCTTAGTTTCCTTATCTGTCAAATGATTTAGAGAAGGAAATGGCAAACCATTCCAGTATCTTTGTAAAGAAAACCCTAAATGGAATCACAGAGAGTTGGATATGACTAATATGACTGAATAATAAATAGAAGCTATCCTATACAAGATGACATATGTTAAATGCAATCCGAAGCTCTTTATTTACCTAAAGCAAACAACCTTTCCTTTTCAACCATGAAAAGTACTTCTGAATTAATGATAAATAAAATGGATTGTATTTTTTGTTATTTGAGTTTTTTGTTTCATTTTTCTCTATTTCCCCTACTTAAATAAGGAACTTAGTACACTGGAACTGGAATCAGGAAAACAGAAGTTTAAATCCTGCCTTAGGTTTTTTTTGTTGTTGCTGCTGCTGCTGCTGTTGTTATTGTTATTATTATATATAATTATTAGCTATGTGACCCTGGGCAAGTCACTCAAACTGCTGTTGGCCTCAGTTTCCTCCTCAGAAAAATGATGTTAATAAGAGCATCTACCAACCAGGATTATTGTGAGGATAAAATGAGTTTATTTGTGAAGCATTTCACTCAACTTAAAGTGCTAGATAAATGTTAACAATAATAAGCTGGGGGCATGGGTAGCTCAGTGGATTGAGAGCCAGGCCTAGAGATGGGAGGTCCTAGGTTCAAATTCGGCTTCAGACACTTCCCAGCTGTGTGACCCTGGGCAAGTCACTTGACCCCCATTGCCCACCCTTACCACTCTTCCACCTAGGAGCCAATACACAGAAGTTAAGGGTTTAAGAAACAAAAAAAAAAAAACCATAACGATAAGCTGTCCCTATTTTCTTTGCCTATATCACCTTCAGCTGCTCTGTTTCAAATTGGATAATTTTTTATTTATTGTAAAGACATATTATTTCACTGAAAACAGAAATAATTTAAATTAATGATTAAATTTTCAAATGATTATAGCCATTCTCAAGTTATTCCTATTTATTAAAATCTTAAGATCTTTTTTGAAAACGAGTTTACCCTGTTATACTTATCAAAATGACTGACGTGGGAAAATAATTTAGAAAATATTATGTTGCTTTTCTCTTCCACATAAAGATTGTTTAAATTCAACTTTACACACTTCACTTTCAAATACAGCAAGCCATTCAAAGACACAACTCATGTATGTCAGAAGTCTAACTGATGGTGGCAAACAGTGGACTCATTGAGCTTCTGAAATTCAATAGGCACCCACACCCATTTATCCTTGTTTGGGCATACCAAATTAAATAGTCACTATACTGCATTCCTACCTTTTACAGTCTTCTTAGGCACCCCTCCTTCACTTTACATCCCAGGTTCATCAGCTTATTTGCTTTTCCTCTAATGTTATACTCCACTTGGCTGGCTCCCATTTCTGGAATGCTCTGCCCCTTAGCTTCCTTGGCTTTTTTCAAGACTCAGCTTAAATCTCATCTTCATCAAAACACTTTCCCAAACCCCTCAAGGGCTGGACCTTTCCTTCTAAAATAACCTTCCACTTATTTCATACATATATGTCTATATTTTATTTTAGCTTAGTTTTAGTTTTTTAATTACTTTTTATTTTCATTATGAATTTATTTTTACAAATTACAAAATTATTTAAAATTTTAGTTACAAATTACAAATTATTTTTAATTTTAATTACAAATTTCCACATAAGTCTTCCAAAAACCATTGTCTCCAGGAGCTGACAAGTAATTCGATCTGAGTTTTACATGTATTATCATGCAAAACATATTCCTATATTATCCATTTTTCTTTCTAAGTGAATAATCTTATAAAACCAAAGCCCTCAAACATGCATGTGTGTATTTTTTTTTTTAAACCCTTACCTTCCACCTTAGAATTGATACTGTGTATTGGTTCCAAGGCAGAAGAATAGTAAGGGCTAGGGTTAGGTTTAGATTGAGGGTAAGGGTGAGGGTCAGGGTTAGGGTTAAGGTTAGAAACAAATTTAGGGTTTGTTTTAGGGTTAGGGTTAGGGCTAGGACTAGGGTTAGGGTTAGAGCTAGGGTTAGGGTTTGGGTTAAAGTTAGGATTAGAGCTAGAGTTAGGGTTAGGGTTAGAGCTAGGGTTAGGGTTAGAGCTAGAGTTAGGGTTAGGGTTAGGGTTAGGGTTAGGGTTAGAGCTAGTGTTAGGGTTAGAGCTAGGGTTTGGATTTGGGTTAAGGTTGGGGTTAGAGCTAGGATTAGTGTTAGAGCTAGAGTTAGGGTTAGAGTTTGAATTAGGGTTAGAGCTAGGGTTAGAGTTAGAGTTAGGGTTAGAGCTAGGGTTAGCATTACAACTAGGGTTAGGGTTAGAGCTAGAGTTAGGGTTAGAGCTAGGGTTAGGGTTAGGGTTAGGGTTAGGGTTACGGTTAGGGTTAGAGTTAGATCTAGGGTTAGGGTTAGAGCTAGTGTTACGGTTAGAACTATGGTTAGGGTTAGAACTAGGGTTAGTGTTAGAGCTAGAGTTAGGGTTAGAGCTAGGGTTAGGGTTAGGGTTAGGGTTAGGGTTAGGGTTAGAGCTAGAGTTAGGGTTAGAGCTAGGGTTAGGGTTTGAGCTAGGGTTAGAGTTAGAGCTAGAATTAGGGTTAGAGTTAGGGTTAGGATTAGTGTTTGAGCTAGGGTTAGGGTTAGGGTTAGGGTTAGGGTTAGGGTTAGGGTTGGGTTAGGGTTAGAGCTAGGGTTAGAGTTAGAGCTAGAGTTAGGATTAGAGCTAGGGTTAGGATTAGGGTTAGAGCTAGGGTTAGGATTAGGGTTAGAGCTAGGATTAGGGTTAGAGCTAGGGTTAGAGTTAGAGCTAGGGTTAGGGTTAGAGCTAGGTTTAGAGTTAGAGCTAGAGTTGGGGTTAGAGCTAGGATTAGGATTAGGGTTAGAGCTAGGGTTAGCGTTATAGCTAGGCTTATAGCTAGGGTTAGGATTAGGTTTAGAGCTAGAATTAAGGTTATAGCTAGTGTTAGGGTTATTGCTAGAGTTAGGATTAGGGTTACAGCTAGGGTTAGGGTTAGCGTTAGGGTTCGGGTTAGAGCTAGGGTTAGGGTTAGGGTTAAGTTTAGGGTTAGAGCTAGGGTTAGGGTTAGAGCTAGAATTAAGGTTTGTGTTACGTTTAGGGTTAGATCTAGGATTAGGGTTAGAGCTAGGATTAGGGTTAGAACTAGGGTTAGGGTGTGGGTTAGGGTTAGGGTTACAAGCAAATTTAAGGTTTGGTTTACGATTTGGCTTAGAATTGGTGCGAATTTAGGGTTAGGGTTTGTGATAATTCATCCTTACAGGTTGACTTGCCTAGTTGTCTGGGCAAGTTATGGGCTGGGCCAGTCTTGAAGTGAACATGACTGATTGGGGAGCTTCCTTGGAAGCATACTGGTAAAAAAGGAACCAGTACTGGAGGAGGTCACAAGGACAAAGCATCCATTGAATATACAGGTGCTTCCCTTTACTCATCCAATTAATTCTGTCCTTTCTACCAAGCTTGTCAAAACTTCCCTGGATGGAAGGGGCAGATGAGAACCACTTGTTCCAACAGCCATCAAAATGGCGGACGTAGGCACTGTGAAGCACTTGGAGCTTGGTCAGACACTGGAGAAGCCTAGGTCATCCACCACATCCTGGGCCTTCACCAAGCATCTTGACCTTCGTCTCGCTGCTGGACTTTGATGACTCTGGAAGACAGGGTGAGGCCCACGATGTTGGGCAACTCTGCCTCCGTTACATACAATTCAAACAGTGATGTCATTGGTCCTCTTCAGAAACAAAGTTTAAATAATGATTCTTTCCCCCTTTCCAGTTCTTTAACACCTTGCTCCTGTTTCCTCCTCATCTATAAAATGGGCTCATCATGGCACCTGCCTCCTAGGGTGGTTGTGAGGATCAAATGAAATAATGATCATAAAGCACTTAGCCCATTGTCTGACACTTTGGAAGCACCATGTAAATATCAGCTACTATTATTACTCCCTACATTTACTGTGTGATAATAGTCATTATTATCACACCAACTCTATGATCCAGTGATGCTGGCTTCCTGGCTATTCCTCCAACAAAACGCTCCAGCATCTTGGGTTTGTTTTTTTTTTAAACCTTTACTTAATATCTTAGGAACAACTCTAAGTGGAAATTATCCCTAATTTATCCTGGATAGATCTTGTTTGTACATCCACGCCCTCTATTCAATTAGAAACTCCTTGAGAGCAGGGAGTGTTTTTTGCCTTTCTTAGTACCTGGTCACTTAGCACAGGGCCTGGCCCATTATTGATTAGTGACTGACTAACTTATACCTAGACTTCCCTTCCTACTGTTTTCAACCATCCTGTAAGGCCCAGTCCTCAAATCGATTTTTTTTCTTTTTTTGATAATTATTACTCTCCTAACTCAACCAGACTATTCCTGTCCTATCTGTTAAAAGTAGTAAGCATAGGCAGCTGGGTGGCTCAGTGAATGGAGAGCCAGGTCTAGAGACAGGAGTTCCTGGGTTCAAATCAGTTCTCAGATACATACTTGCTGTGTGCCCCTGGGTAAGTCATTTAACCACCCATTGCCTGGTCCTTACCGTTCTTTTCCCTTGGAACCAACACACAAAGACAGAAAGTAAGGATTTAAAATTTTTTTTTAATTTTCAAAAAAATTAAAATTTAATTTATTAATTGAAAAAATTTGAAAATTGAAAAATTTTTTAAAAATACTACTTGTTATATGGGTTGGCTCTCTGGGATAGAAAGGTAGAGATAGTGGGAGAATCTAGAGGGATGTTTTAAAAAAAGATCATTAAAAATTTAATTTTTTTTAATGATCTTGTCTTTTCTTCCATGTTGTATCTCCCACTATCCTTCCTTGAGGACAAAGACTGTTTTTCATTTTTATCTTTGCATCCTCAGTTTGTACCACAGTTCCTTGCACATAGTAGATGTTTAATAAATGTGTGCTGAATTGAGTAATCCTGTGAGGAATATTATTGTTGCTGTTCAGTTAGTCATGTTTGACTCTTAGGAACCCTGTGAACTTGTCCATGAGGTTTTTCTTGCCAAAGATACTAGAGCAGTTTGCCATTTCTTTTTCCAAAGTGCCCCCATTTTACAGATGTGGAACTGAGGCAGAGATTAAGTGACTGCCCAGGGTCACAGAGCTAATAAATATCTGGGGCCGTATTTGAACCCAGATTTTCCTGACACAAAGCCCAGTGCTCCAGCCACAGTACCACCTCACTGCCCTTATGAGGTAGATATTATCATATTTATTTAAAATGGGATCAAAGAGGCCTCAGAGAGGTCAAGTACCTTTCTGTAGTCCTGAAGCGATTCTCAGAGGCAAAAATTCAAACCCAAGCCTCTTCTGATTTTGGGTCTCTTGCTAAATTTAGTGAAGGATCACAGAAGCATCTTCACTGGATGATTTTTTTTTTAATTTAATCAATTGCACCACCTCTATATCAGACATTTAACGCATTTTTACTAAGAGCCTACTATGTTCAGAACGCAGGGGTTAAAGCCATGGGAGAAGAGCCATATAATATTAAGGATTATTCCTCTCTGAGGAGGGTCAAGGATAGGTAAGACATGGTTTCTGCCCTCCAGTCTTATAGAGAAAATGCACAAAAGAAAACCTCTAACACAGCAACAGGCAGAGGGAGGAGATTTAGACCCCAGAGCCCTGGAGGAATCCTGTGTTGGTCAGGGTCTGCTTGGAAACACATCTCTCATGAGGAATCCCCAAAGACCTGGGCTGGGCTCTAAACTTGGATATAAGCTCCATTGTCATGTGTATCAGATTTGTGTATGACAGGATGGGACAAAAGGCCGATGGGATGCCACCATCAGGATCCCAAAAGATCTCTACAGACCAGAACCCAGAGCCACGTGTAAGAAGATGACATTTCATGAAAACAAAATGTAAATAGTCTTCTGCCCAGATTCAAAAATGCAGTTTCACAAGTACAAGATTTGGGGAGGGTTGTATAGACATTTGCTCTTCTGAAAAAGATGGCAGGGAAAGAATTGGTGGGCTGCCAACCCAATGATGGAGTCTGGAGAGTCAGTCTTGGAAGAACTAAAAGAGGTCATCTATGTAAAGTGCTTTGTAAAGGGCTAAACCCTATCTTGAGTAAGAGTTTATCTGTACTGGAGGCTTTGGGCTATAAACAGTTCTTTCCCTGTCAAGTCGTTTACTCCCATTTTACAGATAAGGAAACAAGCTCAAAGAGGTAGTGATTTGCCTGTGATCACATAGATAGAGAGGGCTAGAGCTAGGTTTCCAGCCCAGATCTCTTGGCTGGAAGTTCCACAGCAGGGTTTGAGAGGAACCAGGGAGGGGGAGGTTTCCTAAGATGAGGTCTCTAACCTTCTCAGACAGGGGCAGAGTGTGCAGTCGCCTAAAGTCCAAGTAGAAGGTCTGATTCCACAGGTTCAATTTTTACTATTGATTCTTTTTTTTTTTTCTTTTAATTTTAAACCCTTACTTTCCCTCCTAGAATCAATACTGCATATTGGTTCCAAGACAGAAGATGGTAAGGGCTAGGCAATGGGGGTTAAGTGACTTGCCCAGGGTCATCCAGTTAGGAAGTGTCCGAGGTCAGATTTAAACCCAGACCTCCCATTTCTGGGCCTCACTTTCAATCCACTGAGCCACCCAGCTTCCCTAATATTGATTCTAAGACAGAAAATAAGGGTTTTTTTTTTAATTTAATTTTTAAAAGAGTACAAATAAATAGGCTTAATCACCTAAAAAAATCCAAAGCAAAACTAGTTAATTATAACAATATCTATAAGCCTTTAAGAAGAAACATAAATGTGGGATAGTGGTTTGAGAGCCAGACCCAGAGAAGGGAGGTCCTGGGTTCAAATGTGACCTCAGACACTTCCTAGCTGTGTGACCCTGGGCAAGTCACTTAACCCTCATTGCCTAGTCCTTACCACTCTTCTACCTTGGAACCGATACATCGCATTGATTCCAAGATGGAAAGTAAGGGTTTAAAAAACTTTTTTTGAAAAAGAAACATAAGAATAATTATTGTTTACAAAAATAAATAATGAGCAGAACAGTGCATAGCCAATACATACATTTTACTACACCACAAGAACAGTATAAACATATCAATAAAGTATGAGTTAGTAGTCCAGTGGATAGAGCACTGGGCCTAGAGTCAGAAAGACCCGAGTTCAGATGCAGCTTCAGAAACTTATGCATGATCCTGAGCAAATCACTTATCCTCTCTTTGATGAGTTTCCTCATCTCTAAAATGGGATCATAATGACAGCTACCTCTAGAATTGTTCTGAAGAACAAGAGAGGAAACAAATGTAAAGTGCTTAGTCCAGTGTCTGGTACAGAGTAAGTAAGCACTACATAATTGTTGGGCAGTGGTGATGGTGGTGGTGGTGGGTAGCGGTACTGGTAGTACTGGTAGTAGTGGTAGTAGTAGTGGTACTGGTCGTAGTAGTAGTAGTAATAGTAGTGGTCCTGGAAGTGGTGGTAGTAATAATAATAGTGGTAGTGGTGGTGGAGTAGTAGTAGTAGTAGTAGTAGTAGTAGTAGTAGTAGTAGTAGTAGTAGTAGTAGTAGTAGTAGTGGTGGTGGTGGTGGTGGTGGTGGTGGTGGTGGTGGTGGTGGTGGTGGTAGTAGTAGTAGTAGTGGTAGTAGTAGTAGTAGTA
>NC_058130.1:268282210-268319884 GCF_016433145.1 Gracilinanus agilis | reverse complement strand
GTGGTGGTGGTGGTGGTGGTGGTGGTGGTGGTGGTGGTAGTAGTAGTAGTAGTGGTAGTAGTGGTTATTGTTGTTGTTGTCAGGAAGGATACCATATATGGTATTCATCCAAGACCAAGATCTATTGGCTACTCAGTAGACAGTCCAACAAGACATTTTGAACTGGTATGAAGTAGTGGTCCATTTCAGCTTTTTTTACCCACAATCTAGTAGTCTACACTTTTGTGTGTATTTCCATTCTTCTCTGGCTCCACCTCTTCAGTGGATACTAAAGAGATGTCAGACTCTAGTGATGGCGCTATATTTGTGGCAGGAGCAATACTCCAAGATCCTGCCCTATCCGTGCTAAGCTAGTTTTTCCTTAAAGCATATTAAAATCATCCTTTCAATTTAACTGGCTCAGAGGACAGAGTCCAGCCACCTACAACATTTCTTAGTGCCTTAGACATAAAAGCATGGCTTGAATAGTGGAGGGGTCCCTCCCCCAAGCTTCCGACTGGTAGGTGAACCGTTTGTTTGGCCAGTTGGGAACTGGATCAGCACTACAGCCTTGTCAAATATCCTTTCCGGGCACTAAATATTCTTCCCCTGCTCTGGCTAAGTAAAACCTCCTTTTGTTACTTGTCATACAGTCTACGAATATCTCCTTTTATTCTAATCTCAGCCTTAGTTTATGGTTACATTTGGTGATCAATGATAGTAGGAGGTTAGAATGGCCTCACAGAATGGAAGAAAGGGAGATATAAAGAGAAAAGTGAGGCCAAATTGGCCTCCATTCTTCTAGCATTAATAGTATGCCTGTGGCACTGGCCAATTACCATGAAGCATTGCCATAATGGGATTAGAAAGTAAGCCTGTATGTGGGCATTTGGTAAGTAGGGATAGATGTAAACATGCTCTGTATCTTTAAGAATTGTGCCCTGAAGATACTAAATACTATAAATTGTCATTGATTGAATTTTTTTATTTAGAACCCTTTCCTTCTTTCTTAAAATCACTTCTAAGCAGCAAGGGCTAGGCCATCAGGGTTAAGAGACTTGACCAGGGTCATACAGCAAGGGAGGGTCTTAGGTCAGATTTGGACCCAGGTCCTCCTGACTCCAGAACTGGCACTCTACCCACTGTGCTACTTAGCTGCCCTCAAATTTGACTGAATTTAAATAATTCTTGTATTTTATGCTGATAATGATCTTCAGGACCACCATAGGTGCTAGATCTGTCCTTCTACCCCCTGAAAAATAACTTTGGAATTGTCTAAGAACTGGGCTCAAGGAAATTCTGGAGGCTCGTTATTTGATATTTGGGAGGCCATTGGGAACTGTGCCTTGTGGACTGTGCTGGGATCCTTTGGTGTGGAATTTTGAGCAAGGAAAGGGCACTTGAAAGGACAATGACCTCTCCAGAATTGAAGACATGAATAAAAGTGCCAAATGCACCTCCGTCCCAAAAGGGGCTGGAGTAATAAACCAGTTCAGAAAGTTTAAAAGGGGATAGCTTCCATTTTCCAGAACTTCCAGTGAGCTGCCCTTACAGAACTCAGACAGAGGCAGTCCCCTAGTCCCAGGAACGAATGCCGACTGCTTGCATGTGGCATCTAGAGCACATGACCTGGCCTAGAGGAATCTCCAACGACCTTTTTGGCTTTGAGTCCCAAGCAGAGAAGAATGAGTTTGAATTGGATATTCCTAGTCTTGGTATAAACCTTGTGATTCAAGATACTAGATGCTCCTGAGCCTCTTAGCTAGGACTGATTGGAAGCAAGAATTCCCTACGTCGGAGAAGATGATCACTGACAAACTGTCAAGTCAAGATTTTTTTGGAGTCTCTCAGCCACGTGTGACCGGCTGTTCCTGTCCTCAACAATATGGCGGACCAGCCAGAAACAGCGACACTCTTCCCATAGCATCATCCCTCCCTACATGGAACAGCAGAGCAGCACCAGACTCCAGCGTAGCAAGGCAGAGTGAAACTCAAGCAGGATCTACACTCCTGTCCTAGCATGGTAGTGATATCACTTAGATATATGTGCTCATGTGTCAGTGTGTATACATGTGCACATGTATGGACTTATTCATAGATTATGTTGCATATGAGTACTGTGTGCACATATATGTATCTCTCTTTTCTCCTTTTCAAGGAAACTAAGACTTGCTTACAAACACGACTTTGATTCATTTCCATTGCGTCAGGCACTCCCAAAGAGTCAGTTCCTGTTCTTTTGACTGTCTTGTCCCCCCACAGAGATCCAGACCTCTCCCCTAATCTCTACCCAAACTAACATCAATCATGTGAGACAAGGATCTAGCAGCCTCTGGTTTTTCTGTTCATAAAGAGGGATACAATGATAGCAGTAAAAGGAAAGGAACAGGAGGGATCAAGGGGAAACAGTTCATGGACAGAAGAATGCCATTCTCCTCATTTTAACTGTGCCCTCTCCTAGGGCAGGAGAAAGAGAATTCAGTTCAGTTGAGTGGCAAATGGAGACAGGAGAATAGGAAAATGTCCTGGTGTGGTAATTGCATTTGTCTCAACAATTGTCCCTCTCAGCTGATAGCAGTCTCTCTGCCATCCCATACCCTTGATCACTCCACTCAGCAACCACAGCTCACCAAATCCCCAGGATTTGGTAAGGAGGTAAGAGAGCAGACATCCAGAGTCTGTATGCACCGATTAACTCTTCCTGCTCTTGTGGCAAAAAATGGAGACTATAACATCATCTTCTGGCTTTTTTTTTTTTGCCAGAATTCAGCAAACAAAAAAAGTAGAAAGCCAAGTTCGAAAGACATTATGAACTGATGAGCCTTGGGATGGCAGCTACTTGAGATCTCCATAGCTGTGCTATTCAGGCTGGGTGCCCAGGTACCCAAGGCTACATATAATTACGAGGCTTTCTGGCAAGGTAGGTTTTAGCCTAGCAGAGAGATATGGGAGGACATGGGTGTGGTGGGGAGGAGAGAAGCAAGTATGAGCTAGGGATGGGAAACAAGGGGAGATTGTGGTAGGAGCAATATTTACTAAGGCTAGGCTAGTTTCTCCTAAAACCTGGACACATAAGTTGAGTTAATTTTCCCTAAAAGGTCGGAAGACTATCCTAACAGTTGATTAAGTGGGTAAATCTCAAATCCTTTCTTCTGTTTCTCTTGTCACCAATGGTCTAAAAAAGTTAGCCCGAAAGGAGAATTCATGTACTTTAGATTTGAAGGATGTCCCACTGCCATTATAGTCAACACATTCAGCTCTCTTCCTTCTTGGACTTCCTGCTGCATTTGCCTCCATCCACCCTCCCCATTCATTCATTCATTTGTTTGTTTGTTTGTTTATGTGTTTGTTTGTTTGTTTGTTTTTATTTTATTAATTAATTATGAAAAATTTTCCATAATTACATGATCCATATTCTTTCCCTCCCCTCCTCCCTCCTCCCTCCTATAACCAACATAATTCCACTGAATCACCCTCTCCTCTTGCAGCTCCCTCTTTAAGTTCTCCTAACTGCTGTGACTGCTCCTCCATCTCTCTCTCTCTTTTTTGCCCTTACCTTCCATCTTAGAATCAACTGTGAATTGGTTCCAAGGAAGAAGAGCAGTAAGGGTTAGGCAATGGGGGTCAAGTGACTTGCTCAGGGTCACACAGTCAGGCAGTTTCCAGACCAAATTTGAACCCAGAACCTCCCATCTCCAGTCCTGGCTCTCAATCTACAGAGCCACCTAGCTGCCCCCTCCTCTATCTCTTTTGTTGGTTCATTATCCATATCACACACCCTAACTGTGGATAGATCCATAAGGTGGCATTCTAGATCCCTTTTTCTACATTCTCTGTATTGTAACCCATCAGCTCTTGGGTTTAACTATCATCTTTATCCAGATAATTCACAAATCTATATATTCAAGCCAGTCCTTCATCACCAGATTACTCACTGGACATTTCAAACTGAATGTCCTGAAGATATCTCAAGCTCTTCATATCCAAAACTGAACTAAGTATCTTTCCTCCCAAATTCTCCCCTCTTTCAAACTTTCTTATTTCTGTCAAAAGCACCACCATCTTTTCAGTCTCCCAGTTTCATGACTTGTTCATTATCTTGGACTCCTCATTTTCCCTTACCTCACATATCCAACCAAGCTTCAAATATTGCTACTTCTATGTTCCCAATATCTCTCACCATAGACCTCTTCTCTCTACTCAGATAGCTATCACCTTAATTCAGACCCTTATCATTTCTCTCTTAGACTACTGTCAGAGCCTCCTCATTGGTCTTGGGGTCTAACATCTTTCATCACTCCAAACCATTCTTCACATTGCTATCAAAGTGATAGTCCTTAAATACAGTCGGGACCACATGACTCCCCTACTCAAACAAATCTAGTGCCTCTAGGATAAAATGTGAACTCTTCTACTTAGCTTTTAAGCCCTTTGTGAATTGACTTCAACCTACCTTTCCAGCCTCATTGATCTGTTATTTCCCCTCCTGCATTTAGTTTAAACCAAACAGTCCTCTTCTCTGTTCTTCACATATGGTACTCCATCTCTACATATGAATATATATTTGTATGTATGAACATATGTAATAACAATTGTTTGTCCTTCGTTTCTTGACTTGCCAGTGAATTGGTTTTAAGTAAGGCAGAGTTGCACAAAGTCATCAGCCTCATGCTGTCTTCCAGAGTCATCAAAGTCTAGTGGCAAGACAAAAGTCAAGACAACTGACAATGACCCAGGATGCAGTAGGTGACCTTGGCTCCTTCAATGTCTGACCAAGCTCTAATTACTCCACAATACCTGTGTTAACCCCTTCAATGATCTTGGAACAAATTATTCTTATTTGCTTGTTCTGCTGGACAGGAAAGTCTTCATATGCTTGGAGCAGACATTCCCGTTACTCAACTACAGATTTGAGGGCTGTTGTTACCTTCAGTCTGGTTTAGTTTGTCTGTCAAGACAGTTTTCCTGGGGTGTTGGTGCTGTGCCTACTACAGCTTCTTGGAGCCACATATATTATAGATAATACATATGTTTGCTGCTTCTCCCATTAGAATGCAAGTTCCTTGCAAATGTGGATTATTTTGTTTATCCTATTTCCATCCCCATTGCCTACCACTGACCTGGCACACAGTAAGTCCTTAAATATTTGTTAATGGATAGATTGAGCAGACAAATTTGGGCTTGGAGATGAGTTTACCTAAACCAGCATTTATATCTTTTCTAAATGTCCTTTTCATGCTATGGCTAAGTACACTTCCTTTTATTCACTGTCAGGTAGACCACAGGTCTTTCATTTCATTCTAATCCCAAATGTGAGGATTATATTGGGTATTCAGGGAGGACTAGCACCTCTGGACCGAGGGCTTGCCAAGCCCATTTCATCTACCTTTGGTGTCCTCTCTTCACCCAGCTCTCACCTGTGGCTTCAAGAAGCTGTAGCACGCACAGTGGCCACATCCAGGTAAAATCTTCTTGGTGCAGATGGACTAAACCAGGTTGAAGGTAGCAATAGACTTCAAATCCTTTGCTGAATTAGAGGAATGTCTATCTCAAGGATGTGAAGACTCCCCTTCTCAGCAGAATGGGCAAATGAGAATAAAGCAATGAAGCAGGAGTTGTGGAGTTTGGCCTATCCCAGGCCATCACCAATCACAGTGCTTTTTGTCCTACCACTGGACTTCAACATCTCTGGTAGAGTGAGTGAGTGGTAGAGTGATGACTTTGTGCAACTCTGCCTCCTTTAATCCAATTCACAAACAAGTCAAGACATCATTCCATGATGTCATTGGTCTTCTTCAAAAAGAAAGATGAAATAACAATCCCAACCTGAATCCACTGGACCAACTGAGTCAGGCCAGACCACAATCACAAGAATAAGAATCAAAAGATGGAAGTTCAACCATTTAACAAATATTTATTAAGCACCTACTGAGGCACTGGCTGGTAGATACAAAGATAAAAATGACTCTCCCTGCCCTGAAGGATCTTTCACTGGGATGTACACAAACAAACATAATACAAGGTCAAGAGTAATGAGGGCAAGGAGAAATCTAAACAGAATGTTCTGGCATGATAGATTTAAGGTCCTTGTAAGGAAGAATCATTTAATATAATTTACATAGTGCTTTAATGTTTACAACATGTTCTTCTCACAACAACCTCAACATGTAGGTGGTGCAAGTCAAGTCAAGACAACAAATTATGAAGAGTCTTCTTTTCTCTAGGCTTCTGGAGGTAGTTAGATGGTCCAGGAGATAGAATACTGGACCTGGAATCAGAAAGACCTCAGCTCAAATTTGGCCTCAGATACTTATTAGTTGTGTGATCCTGGGCAAATCATTTAACCTTTGTCTGTGGATAGAGTGCTGGGTTTGGAATCAGAAAGATTCATCTTCCTCAGTTCAAATCTGGCTTCAGATATTTACTGATATCAGGAGCAAGTCATTTAACCGTTTGCTTTTTTTACTTTCCTCATCTATACACTAGCTGCCTTAGGAAATAGGTGCTATTATTAACCTCATTTTATAGAAGAAACTGAGACAGAAAAAGGCTAAATGATTTGCCCAGGATCAGATGGCCAAATTTGAGCTGAGGTCTTTTTGATTCCGGGTCCAGCTCTCTTATCTACTGAGCCATCTAACTATCTCCAGAAGCCTAGAGAAAAGAAGGCACTTCCTATTTGTTGACTTGATGTGCACCACTTACGTCTTGAGTTTGCTGTAAAACTGGAGAAGGAAATGGCAAACCACTCCATTGTCTCTGCCAAGAAAACCTCAAGTGAGGGACAGCTAGATATCTCAGTGGATAGAGCCAGGACTGGAGTTAGAAGGTGTTAACTAAAAAAAAAAAAAAACAAAAAAAAAAAACAAAAAAAAAAAAAACCATATTAAATAGTCGGGAAAACCACTCTTTAATTAAAGAAAGGGGTTCAGTGCTAAATTAGTACTCCACGCAGAGCTCCGTGCTACACACCCACACAGTTGCGAGGATTGAAACTCTGGTTGCTCTGGTCACTAACCCCGGGGAGAGACAACCACACTAAATTGACAACTCCAAGGAGCCATTAAAGTGGGAAGCTTAAATACCTTTCTAGGGGAACATGGGGACTGGGGATGAGATAGCAGATTGACTTTACAAAGGAAACAAAGGAAAATTAGGAGTCCCAGGCAGTAAAAACTGTGAAGGGCTGACGTTTACTATGGACACAAAAGGGAAGGATCCAGCCAAGGGCTGGACTACCTAAGTAAAGGGCTTTGGTGAAAGGGAGAAACCATTGGGACAAAAGAGATACTTAACTGGTAGGATTAGCCACCCTCACTTAAACTACTTTAAGGTCTATTGTTAATCTGAGAGTCCTGAAGGGAGAAACTCTCCAGTGACAAGGTCAAATTTAGGGCTTTCACCTACAAGTTAACTAAACTGGAGGTCATCGAATCTCACTAGGTTACAAGTTTGGGGGCTTCTAGATTCCATGCTGACAAAGGACCAGAGTCCAAATTTGATTAAATCAAATCAAATCAAAACTTCCTGATTATGTGGTTCCTACTAAGACAGAAGGTAAGGGGAGAAGGAAGGAAGAAAGGAAGGAAAGGAGAGAGAGAGAGAGAGAGAGAGAGAGAGAGAGGTGGGGGAAGGGAGGAAGAGAGAGAGACCGAGAAAGAGAGCTTCCTGGCAGGGATAACCAACCTCCTTTTATAGATGAGGACACGGAGACCCACAGAGATGAAGCAAGTTTTCAGAACTTGTATATGAACCCTGGTTTCTATGACTCCAAGCAAGGCAGCCTTAAAACCATGCCATGCTGTTATGGAAGGACTGAGGACAGCAGGCACTGGCTATAGTATTGGAGAAAGGTCCCTTCCAGATAAAAATTTTGAAATTTTGAGAACAAGTGAATCGGAATTTTGAATAGAGAGGTTTTGAGTGCCCCAAGTTACTCTGAAACTCTTTGGGCTCGCCAGTTCTATACCCTCCTATGTCTCTCCCTTTCCACCCTTCCCCTAGGGCTCTTGGAAAGAAACACTTCTGCTGGCTGGATTCCTTCTCCTAGCATTCCAGGCCCACCCCTGGGGGCGGGTGGGAGCCTGGGAATCAGAGAATGGAGTAACCACCCTGTCCCCTCCCTCCCCTGAGGCTAACCTCTGGGAACTGGGCAGACTGGGGTTCTAGTTTCCACTTACTGCTTTGTGAGACCCACATAGGTCCACCTTTCATGGGTCTCGGATCAGGCAGTGCTACTTTTGGCTCTCATGGAGTTAAATAGTAGACTTCCCACCCCCACTCTTCTTTTGTTTCCAGTGAAACCCTAGAGGAAAACCAGGAAAAGAGAAAATGAGAAATAAAGAAGGAAAACATGTGATCTACAATTTCAGATGTTTGGTTTGTTTATTCCTGGGGGAGGGGAAAGAGATCAGAGGATCATAGATTTAGAGTTGAAAAGAAACTACCAAAGAATTTATAGTTCAACCCTCTAGTTTTACAGGTAAGGAAACTGAGGTCTAGGATGGTAGGTTTAATCACCTAAATTCATACCTATTAATGGACAGAGCTGAGATCTGAGTCCAAATCCTCCATGTAGTGTAGAAAGAAATAAAAATTTGGATTTGGAGTTAGGAAAATTGGCTCAAATCCTAAATCTGATACTTTGGGCTCTTGTCACTGTTTAGTCGTTCCAGGCATGTCTGACTTTTCAGGACCCCGTTTGGGGTTTTCTTGGCAAAGATACTGGAGTGGTTAGCCATTTTCTATAGATGAAGAAACTGAGGCAAGCAGGGTAAAATGACTTGTCCTGGGTCACAAAGTTTGTAAGTATTTAAAATCAGGTCCTCCTTACTCCAGGCCCTAAGCTCTCTCTGCTGTAGCACCCCGTCATGTAACCCCTTTATTTTATAGAAGAAATTAAGGCCCCAGTGTGGAGAAAGGTCTTGCTAAAGTTACAGAAGTCGCAAATAATAGCCAGAATTTGAACACAAGCCTTCAGCCTGTCAACTTTATTTCTGGAAACTCCAACTTTGCCCCTGACCAAGACTCTAAATTAATACGAATTTGTTAAGTGCTAATGATGAGCCAAGAACTACAGAACTACAAACTGACAGAACTACAAACACAGGAAAAAAAGGAAGATTATTGCTCAGTTGTATCCATTCTTCCTGATGCCATTTGGGGTTTTCTTGGCAGATCCTGGAGTGATTTGCCATTTCCTTCTCCAGCTCATTTTCCAAATGAGAAAACTGAGGCAAACAGGCTGAAGTGACTTCTCCAGGACCACACAGTCAGTTGACTCTAGTCCATGAGTTTTATCCTCTGTATAGATTTTAATGAAGGAAGATCATGCATAAAAAAGAGTGGAAGAGTAGGAGTCTGGAGGGGAGGGAGATGTTCAATTTTCAGCTCTCTTTGCCTGGATTTCTGTTTGCTTCCTCATAAATGAAGGTATTGATACTGTGTTGATTTCTAATACTAAGTATTGACTTCTAATACTAACCTCACAGGGTTGTTCTGAACGGAGCACATTGCAAAATTTAAAGCACTGGGGGCAGGTATGTGGCTCAGTGAATAGAGAGCCAGGCCAAAGCTGATCAAATCTGATCTCCGATACTTCCTAGCTATGCGACCTTGGGCAAGTCACTTCACTCCAACTGCTTAGCCTTTATTACTCTTCTGCCTTGGAACTAGTCCTTAGCATCAGTTCTAAGACAGAAGCTAAGGGTTGGGTTTTTGCTGTTGTTTTTTTAATTAAAGAGCTATATCAAGATGGTTCTCAGGTTTTAGTTGACTGCCGTGTTATTTTGAGGCTCAGATTTTGGGACCAAACTGCAGCAAACCTGGAAGAAATTAGACCATCCACCAAAGGGAAATGAAGTTTAGTCCAAAAAACTGCATCAGGAGAGAAGAATCTGTTACCCTCAAGAGACTTTGGGTTTCTAAGAGGGTAGGCAGTAGATGAATGGTGCTGATCTCTGACCTTAGAGTCAGTATGATCTTAATTTTTTTTTTAAACCCAAGGGCCAGGCATTGGACTTGCCCAAGATCACACAGCTAGGAAGTATCTGAGGCCACATTTGAACCCAAGTCCTCCCAACTCCAGGCCTAACACTCTATTAGATATGCCATCTAGCTGCCCCTGGGATGATCTGAAGTGGAGGCCTGCCTCAGACGCTTAAGTTTTTGGGACTGGGCAAGTTACTTCTCTTATTTATAAACCCTTTTCTCATCTATAAAATAGAAATAATAACAGCTACCTCTTAAAGAGTTATTGAGAGGATCAAATAAGTACAAAGTGTATTGCAAACTTTATAAATGCTATTATTATTATTAGAGGTCTTAGGACTGGGCAGCTAGGTGGTACATTGGATAGAGCACCTCAGCCTGGAATCAGGAAAAGCTGAGTTGAAATCCAGCCTCATTTACTGTGTAACTCTGGGCAAGTCACTTAACTATTTGCCTCAGTTTCCTCATCTATAAAATGAGCTGAAGGTCAGGGCAAACCTACCCCAATATCTTTGCCAAGAAAACCCCAAATAGGATAGCAAAGAGTAGAACATGATGAATAACAATAGGGCTGACACTCAAAAGATTCTCAGTGAATGGGGGATAAATGATACCGGTGTTTTTATAGCTCTTAAAAGTTTATAACATGCTTTACACATATAAACTAATTTGATTGTATCTATCCATCACAATGCGCTCATTTATACATATTAATTCACTTGGGTAGGTTTGAATTGCTTCTTCTCCTCCCCTTCTCCCTACACCCTAAGAATCAAGGCAAGAAGGAGAGGGAGACTCAAAACTAAATGTGCTTTCCACAGATGAACAGGAGAGGACCCACAGTAATTGACAAGTTTTCTGTGTAAATGTCTTTATTTTAAAAAATACAAGAAAGATTGTATTGGGGTTGGGGTATCCACACAGTGAATAAGGAGTATTTATGGAATTGGTACCCTCAGTGACCCATCCTGGGAATGCCCGGAGGGAATGAGGACACCAGGGAGCAAAGGACAAGGGGCATTGGTCTGGGAAGGAAGGCCCCCAACCCCAGCTGTAACATGTGCCAAAATGAAACGTATACCTGTACTTAGCACCCACCTCCAAGGGTCCATTGTTCAGGCTGGGAACATGCAAAGGGCTTCTGCCTATGTGCATAGCTCTGAACCTCAAGTCATGAGTTTCCCCACAAAACATATACCCCCTAGGTAAATTAGTGTCTCTCGGGAGGTTCTTCTGCTCTCCCTGACTCCCCACCCCCAAAGTCTAGCAAGATCCTCTCCTTCTGGGTCTCTCCTCTCTAGGACATGTATATGTACCCTCCTGCGATACTTCCACGGACACATAACAGATATCCACAGTTGGACTTTCCTTACATTTGCACTGCCTCTCCTACATCCAGCATGTCCTGTTTTAGAATCCCTTGCATTTGAGCCACTCCCATCTCTGTATTTCTTTCACATTTGGAATCTCTTCCATACTAGGCACTTGAATGAATAAATGAATGAACAAATGACTGAATCAGGGACTCTCCCAAGACTAAAACCTTCTCGTTCATCTGTAACGACCTTCACATCTATGTATCTCTCACATTTCTGGACCCTTTCACATCTGTGTTCCACTTCTAGTTGCTGCCTCTAGCTACCCCATGGAGTTGTTGCCTTTTCTCTCTCCTTTTCTCTCTGGGGAACCTTCCGAGAACTCAGTGATTTATTATTTCTGGCAAATAGCCCACTTCAGGTCTGGCACCAATTTCGGGGCATGGCTTACATCCAGCATCCAGTGAAAATCCACACTTGCCAGGATTCCCAAGGATTCATTAACCCCTAGCGTGGGGAGAGAGGTTTGAGGGACTTTGGGGATTTTTTTTTTTTTTAGCATTCTTGCTAAACATAGCCCTCAGGAAGGGGTCTTCCTGGGCTAGAGGAGTTGGAGGAACGGGGACCAGAGAGGTGGAGGCTATGGCTGCTTTGGGGTATATCTCCTGCACAGTTCTATCAATGTCAGTTCCTGGGGGAAGGAGTGGGGATCCTGGAGGGAGAGGAAACTGGAACTCCCAACTTAGATCTGTTCTTTGTGTTTCACATGAGCCAGCTTGACGTTCTCCTGCTCTGTGGAAGGAGGAGGAGTCTCCAGGTGAAACCCAATCATGAGCTGATAGACCAAAACTCCAGCAACGGCACCAAGAAGGGGTGAGATGATGGGGACCCACCACCAGTTCCTACCAGTTCTGGAGAAAGAGAAAAAAAGAGAGATATGTGTGAGGTCCTTGACATAACTCAGTCATACCTTACCAAGGCTATAATAAAGCATATATTTCTTTTTTTTTTTTTAAACCCTTACCTTCTGCCTGAAAATCAATACTGTGTATTGGTTGCAAGGCAGAAGAAAGTAAAGGACTAGGCAATAAGGGTTGTGACTCACCTAGAGTCACACAGCTAGGAAGTGTCTGAGGTTCAAATTTGAACCCAGGACCTTCTGTGTCTAGGTCTGGCTCCCAATTCATGGAGTCACCTAGTTGCCCCCTAAGGTATATATTTCAAGGTAACTCAAAGGACATTGGATGCTGCTTTGATGGCCCTTTTGAGGGAGAACAGGAAAACATGGAGAGCCCAATGAAGGAAACCAAGGTGGAAGCTGTAAGTGGGAGCCAAAGAAGTGGTTGAGGAAGGGGATGACAAGACATCAATCACTTACGTAAAGACCTCAGTACCCCAACCGGCAATGGCAGTGAAGAGGCGGGGACCAAAATCTCGAGCTGGGTTAACAGCATAACCAGAGTTGAAGCCCATGGATGTACCGATGACCAGGACCACAATGCCAACAGTAAAGGCTTCAAGGCCTCGAGGAACTGGGTTGTTATGGGGATCCACGATAGCCATCACACAGATGACAAGAGCTGCTGTGCCAATGAACTAAGATGAAAGAATCAATATTGAGAGAAAGCTCTGGAACCACAGCAAATCCATTGTCTCCCCAGCCTTTTAGTTCCTTGATCTCACACTGCCCTCCAAATCCCTCTCCAATTTCTCAAATGTTTCTGTGTCTCTTTACTTATCCAAAACTTACCTGTCATCAGAGGCTGAGTTCAAGTCCTCCATCCCCAAGGAAACATCCCTGAATAGCTCTCTCTGAGCTCCCCCAGCACTTGAAATTGGACCCACAAGATCTTCCTCTTTAATCATGCATTACCCTGCTTCATTCTCTATCTCAGTCGAAACCTTATTTTCCCAACTAGACTTGAATTTGCTACAATGGAGAAAGAAGTTTCTCCTTCTGTCTCCCTCAAGAGGGTTAGAGGGGATGCCCAGAGAGGCTGAGGACCACACCTGAAATCATCTTACCTGGTCAAAGAAGCCATTGACCATGTTCAAGTGGCCAGAAGGATAGGTGGCAAAGATGCCAGCAGTGCCGTTGGGGCCAGAGACAACAAGTTCATTACCAGCAAAGCTCCAAATTGCATCTAAAGAAAGATCAAACTAGAGATGAAGCATGAGGAGGGATTCCCACTGCCTCCCCTTATGCAGGGAGAATGGGGCAGGGAAACAAGAGTTCTCCAAGGGCAGGAGTTCTTATCCCCCACAGCACTCAGCCCACTGAGCAGCCACACATACAACTTCAGGAGATCCAGAATCATAGATTTGGAGCTGGAAGAGATCTTTATAGTCCAAGGGCCTACAGCATCAGAGGAAATATTTGAAGCCAGGTCCTCTGATTCCAGATTCAGTGTTCTTTAAATCTTTCCCCTAAGCCCATCCTAACTTCTATGAGCCCCAGAAAGGTGGAAAAAAAGGGAAGTGGGGGGAAGCTATCAGATTTCCTAGCTAGCATTTGCCTTCCCACACATCGTATCCCCATATCCTCAGTGTAGGCTTGTATAGGGTGTGGAAAGGATATGCCCAGCCTACCCTGGGGGACTGTTATACTTGATTCTTCCCCTTCAGAGAAAGGGGAAGGAATTGTGGTCCCTTAGGATGAGCTAGCGCACCATTCCATGATCTATGTTAGTGTATGTTACCTAGGAAGGGAGGGAATTAATATATGTTGCTCCATGTGGGCAACATAAAATAACCATAAAATAACTACATTATTACATCAGAGGGTGGGTGTTGAGTAACCAATCTTTGGTGTTACCCAACTTATTTATCCCTCCCCTTCATTGCTCCTCCCTTTGTTCTCTTCATGGGGGCCCCAGTGAGTCATGTACTCAGGTGGCTGCAGGGTGGGGCAGGTCCTCTGGCAGCACCTGGCCACTATGGTGGTAGAATAAGTCACCAACTGGGGACTAGGGGAATGGAAGGGAAAGGAAGAAAGGAGAGGAATGGAAGGGGAAGGTGAGGAAGTAAGGATGATAGGAGAGGAATAGAGAAAGAGGGTAGGGGAAAAGATTTCAGAATTCTTATGGATCCTCACCATAGTACAGTCCAAAGACAATCCCAGACCCTAGGAAGGCCCCCAATGTCTGAGCCAGTGTATAGATGGGTAGCTTGATCCAGGGCTCCCTGGCCAGAAGGCACATAGCAAAGGTCACAGCTGGATTCAGATGGGCACCTGGATGGAGAGAAGATACCATTCACACATTGCTATAGGGGGTAGAACAGAAAAAGAGGGGCTAGATGGTTTGTACCTTATCCCAGCTTACCCCTTAGGAGGTTAGAACCATTTGATCAAAGTGACAAAGAGGTAGATTTCAGCTCAACATAAGGAAGAATATATTCTTTAAATGGAATGGGATGCTTTGCGAAGAATAAGATTCCCATCACTGAAAAATTTCAAGTCAGGAAGACCACTTCTCAAAGATGCTATAGAAAGACCTCCTATATGGGGTGGGAAGTTTCAACTCTAGGTTTCTAAGATATATGGCATAATTCCTTTCCTTAAGGGGAAGGGCCCAGAGGGTAAGGTGTTTCTGGTATCTGCGAGAGGCATTCAGGAGGTCAGGTAAGGAAGCTATAAGAAGAGGACATTAAGGGGAAGGGGACATACCAGACACTTGACCAGCAATAAGGATACCAAGAGTGACTGCAAAGCCAAAGGCCAGATTGATGGTAAGAAAGCCACCATGGGTTCCTCTGCTCAGCACAACCTGGGCCACAGAGCCACAGCCGAACATCTGTAATGGAGAAACATGGAACAAGAGTGAGGATTGTGAGATGTGGCATAGGGGTTTCCATTTATGTACACACACACACACACACACACACACACCATCATAAACTTCATTCTACCATTTATTCAATTTCCTTCCTGTAACCTCCCTCCTACACATAATAACATAGTGTAGAATAAAAAAAAAATTCATCTGATAAGCAACCAGGGCAATATAAAAAGCAATGAGCTAAGAATCATGAGATAATATTTACAGTTCTGGCTCAGTAACTGTGATCTTGGGACCATCCTTTGACCTTTTGCAATTTCAATTTCTATGATCTGTAAAATAGGGGTGCTTATCCCTTCCCTATCAAACTTACAAGATTATTTGAAGGACTACAGGCCCTCTGACATCAGAATTAGTATTCTTTCCCCTCTCTCCTGCCCTGTGTCTTTTCTCTAAGTCCATCCTACCTTCTGTGAGCCCCAGAAAAATGGAAAAGGTGAGAGAGGTGGGAGGGAAGCTGCCAGGTTTCCTAGACAGAATTTGTCTTCCTTCACATTAGATACCCATATGCCATTGTAGACCTGCATAGTGTGGACTATCATGTAGGGAATGATCTGAAGACTGGAAAACTTCATATAAATTTGAGGGTTTGCTATTGTTTTGTTCTGCTTCACCTCTAGTTTGATCTTTCTTTAGATGCAATTTGGAGATTTGCTGGTAATGAACTTATTGTCTCTGGCCCCAACGGTACTGCTGGCATCTTTGCCACCTATCCTTCTGGCCTCTTGAACATGGTCAATGGCTTCTTTGAAAAGGCTCTTCTATACAAGGTTTCTATAGCCTTCAGCCTTCAGTCCTTTGATAGGCTCTCCCCGCTCCAATAAATATTTAATACCTATTGATTTGATCTCAGATGATGAGAGTATGTTAAGGTCTCCCACCCCAAAAGATCCTGCTGCAGTGTGAATGATGACCTCTATCCCTCTCTCTTCCCTATGAGTATCACCATTCATCCCTCTTCCTACAACTGAGATCCAGTGATCTCCAAAATTGGTCTCTAAGGATCAAAATGATCTATGTATAAATATTTCATGGGGCAGGGGGTCTTTCCCCCTTCATCCTCCTCTCCTTGCCTCTCCATCTCCAAGGATGATCCATCATCCCTTAGCTACAACAGACGGAATTAAGATGTCCAAAGGACCAAGCTAAATTGGAATCACCACACGCACTGTTTTATTTGACAAGAAGACTGGAGAAAGGCCAGGATAGTGTACTAGTCTGGGGTTAGGATTTCTAGGTCCTATCCAAGTAGGACTATAAATTTCAAGATAGTTAGGCATATGCATTGGGGAGAAGGAGTTTCCTCACAAGGAGTTCTCTGCATCAATTAAATTACAGGTCCAGAAACACAAAAATCCTCTTTACACAAATATGCAAACTACAGACCTCAGTGGTAGGCAAAAGGTAATATAAGATCCTCAAAGTAAAATCTTGATGTTTCCTACGCACACAAGCCATGCCCTGACAAGTTAAGTCCCTGTTAATTTCTTTTCCTTCTGTGAGTTCCGACAAGTCTTAGGTTTAATGCCGCTCATTAGGCACTGAATTCCTTCAGCCTTTCAACTTCTTATACTGCTATCATGATTAGGCATTTGAATCTGATTTTATTGTTTAATCTGTCTCTCCACTTCTCTTCCCCTCCCCCCCCCCCACTCTGGAAGTACAGCACGTAGCTGAACACTCAGGAGGGTAAGGGGGGGGGAGAAGTATGTGAAAAATGGATAAATGTTTACTTGATTTGAACCCTGGCCCTACTGAGATGAGAAGAGCCTTAATCCCCCTTTGGAGTGAAGGAAAAGGAAGATGAAAATATAGTTTCAAGTGATATTTTTTTTAAGTAGCTAGGTCGCACAGTGGATAAAGAGTCAGGAGGACCTGGATTCAAATATGATGCGACATACTTCTTAGCTGTGCTACCCTGAGCAAGTCACTTAATCTCAATCACTCTTCTGTTTTAGGATTGAAACTAAGAAAGTAAGGATTTTAGAAAAAGAAAATCAAAATACACGAATACCCCAGACTGAACTGCTTGCCAGCTCTGGGAGAAAGAAAAGAAGAAGGGAGGGAGACAATTTGGATTATATAACTTTGGAAAACTCATGTAGAAAGTTGTTATTAAAATTAAAAAGAAAAAAGAAAAGAAAATAGTGGGGGGTAAAGGAGAGGGGAGGAAAAGGAAGACTGGAGAGATACAGAAAAAGGACAAACACAAAGTTTTAAACAAAATCATTTTAGCAAACATTTTCAGAGCACCTAGAGAGAAACAAAAGAGGAAGAGAGAGATAGGGGAGGCATCAAAAGAGAGACAGTCAGGAAAACTGTATGGAGGGGGCAGCTGGGTGGCTCAGTGGATTGAGAGCTGGGAGGTCCTGGGTTCAAATCTGACCTCAGACACTTTTTAGCTGTGTGACCCTGGGCAAGTCATTTAACCTCCATTTTCTAGTCCTTCCTGTTCTTCTGCCTTAGAACCAGTACACAGTATTGATTATAAGGTGAAAGGTAAGGGTTTAAAAAAGAAAAACTATATGGAGAATGGGGAGTTGACACCAAAGCAGGGTGTCAGGAAATTCTACCCCAACTAAATAAAAATAGGTAACTAGGTAAAGATCTAAGGTAGGAGGTAACAGAAAAGAGCAAAGAACAAAAGTTAGGGTGAAGCATCATGGGGAAATGTTGCCTAGCCTTGGGGCACTGTCCTCTGGTCCAGTTTGGAACCCAGGCTTCATTCCCCTCTTTGCCACTCTTTGTTTGAGGAGCTGGTCCAATTCCAGAGGCCAGTGAATAGGGTAGGGATGGCCAGGAGCCAGTTCGGCAGGAGTCTCCTCTTGGCTAGTTTTCTCCTTCCTCGCCCTGGAGGTCATCTTGGCTTTTTCCCTGTCTCCCTCTACTGGGCCTTCTTCCCTCTCTCCAGCAGACAGATGGGGTGGGGTTGGAGGGCTGTCCAGCTCTCAGAAATATTCCTCCTGCCTCAGATTGATTTCTGTCTTCTGAATGTCTAACCACTTAATCTCTTTAGCTGCAAGATTTCCCTCACCCAGATAAACTATTAAAGACTTTCAGACCTCCTTGACCTATCTATATACCCATCCAGGATTAGCCCCATCCCACCAACCTAACCCCAGAGACCCGGAGTATTTCTTTGTCCCCTCTCTCCAAAACAAAATTTTCTCCCCACCTAGGTCAGTCATCAAGCTTTCACAGGCACACCAAAACCTACACCCACAGGTCCAAATGCACTTGAAAGGCACCTCCACAAACATCCCGCCCCAATCCTCCCAGCCAGTATATATTGAGATTATTCCACTAATCCCTCGATGAGAGGCAGAGCACTCTCCCATGCCAAGGATATTTAATGATCACTGCACAGATCCTTCTTATTTCGCAATGAAAGAGCAGATTACCTGAGACTCAAGGAGAGAAGGATGCAAGTAGGAGCAAAGGCTTCCTTCAAAAATATAAGAATCAAGGGGGCAGCTGGGTAGCTCAGTGGATTGATTCAGGCCTAGAGACAGGAGGTCCTAGGTTCAAATCTGACCTCAGACACTTCCTAGCTGTGTGACCCTGGGCAAGTCACTTGACCCCCATTGCCTACCCTTACCACTCTTCTGCCTTGGAGCCAATACACAGCACTGACTCTGAGACAGAAGGTAAGGGTTTAAAAAAATAATAATAATATAAGAATCAAAAAAATGGCCTCAGATGCTTCCTAGCTGTGAGACCCTGGGCAAGTAACTTAACCCCAAAAGCCCTGACCTTTATTGCCAAGAAACAGATCTTTGTCTTGGCAGTTACCTGCAGAGAACAAAAATAATACAGGGATCCACCTTTGTCTCCAAATCCCACCCTACACATCTCCCTCCTGTTCTGCAAATGGATGGCATTATCTTGTCTGGGCACAACCATCTGCACGCATGAGCGAGGTAGGTGTCTCCAGATAGTAGAGCCTTGCCAGACAGACTTCTGTAGGGCAAGAAGGGTGGTGGCAAAGTGCATTCTCTCCTTGTCCCTCTCTCTTTCTAAACCAAGGGTTATATCCTAAAGCTCAGGGTTCTGGGTTTTAACTGGTTAAGTTTCCTCATATATATCTATATACTCCCTTCTAATTGCCTCCACCACACTGATCCCTGGACTTCTCCACCAGTCAGAGAACCTAGGGCAACAGATAATGAAATACTCCCTACTTCACACAAACACACACACAGCGCCCTGCTTAGCATTCTCCTGACCCAGCCCTTTCACCCCTGCCCTACTCCACCCATAATCACCCCCAGTCTCTCCAAACTCAGTATCCCACCACCATCTTCCAACTTTTTTTTATCCTATTTTGCCTTCCATTAACACAGAGGACTTACTCAGCTCAAGGGAAATGAAGAATAAGTGAAATAACTAGAAGGAGGAATAACCAAAAGTATACAACAAAGACAAGGTAATTAAGAATAAATGTAAATAAGTTAAGTATAATAGAGAGCAACTACAATCCAAAGTAACTGGAGAAACCAAGAATAACTGGAATCAAGTAAGAATAAGCAAGAATCACCGAGGAAGAACAGTGGAAGAAAATAAAGGCAATAGAAGTTAGCAAAAGCAACCATAAGAAAAGTGAAGGTAATCTCATTTTTCTCTCCACAAGAAGACTGCAGTTCTAAAGAAGTGGCAGGGACCGCAGAATCTACCTAGACCACCCCTTTATTTGTAACCCTTGGGAAACAGACCAAAGGAGGTTACTTGACTGAGAGAGTGAGAGAGGCAAGACTTCAGCCTAGGGCTCTCAGATTCCTCAATTACTCTACTTTAAAGATCAGCAAACTTCAGGGCACTTGCTCAGTCATCACCTTCCTATCTACAGGAACCCAGCCCAAGCCACCATCTTCCCACCGCAAAGCCCTTCCTGGAGCCAGTCATCCCTCAGATACTTGAGACTAGTCCCTCAAATAACCGTCCAACCCCCATTGACCCCAGATCTCAATATCCTTTATTCGGTGTAACTTTTGGACTTTTCTGGGTTTAATTATTCATTAGGGACCCAGACGCTGGTGTCTCAATAATTCCCAACTAGCCTTCTCGACCCCATTCCTTCTGGCAAAAGCCGCACTCTTTGCCCTTTTCGCCTCGAAGTTGGTTAGAATCAGTATTGCAGGAGATGAGGGCTCAGGTGGAAGGGTTGGGAGATCAAGGACTCGAGGGGGTCCATCAGCACCGCTCCCCCCTCCCCCGTGAGTGCTGGCATTCTGTCTTCTGATGGAACTGTTAGCTAGCTGAAAGGACAAAGGTTGTCGGGTGGTTGACGGATGGGCAGAGAGATGGCTTTGAAAAACCAGAGACATCAAAATAAAGGGAACGCTTTGGGGACCCCGGGTATGAAGGTGAAGAATTCTCTTCCAAAGGAACCTTGGTCCCTCCTCCGAGCCGAGCCCCAAGCCTTCTCGGGTCCTCCCGTCCCATTAGGTCCTGTTTCCTCCCTTACCACCAGGATGAGCGTCCCGAGGCATTCAGCGAGAGCCTGGCGCAGCAGCCGATACCGGATCCGGAGCAGATCCCCGCAGCGCGACACCAGCTCCTTCTGACGGCCCATGGTTCGGAGTAGGGACGCAGAACTGAGGGCAAGGACTCCTGGGTAAGAGTGCGAGCGCTGGTGGAAGTTCTGTCGGAGAGCGCCTGAGCTGCAGGTGTCAGAACCGAGCGCGAGAAGACAGGAGAGGACAGGAGCGCACACTCCGCTATCGCTACCGTTATCGCTCAGGCGCTGCCCAGACCCCTGCCGGGACCAGCCTTTATAAGGAGGCTCTGCTTCCCCGGTCCCCGCCCGCCACCCTGGCTCGCCCCGCCCGCCTGCCTGCCTCCCCGCCCGCCCAGCCAGAGCCTCGGGCTCGTAAAGGCGGAGAGGGGCGCGCCGCTTATAGGCTTCCTGGAGAGGGACGGGTTCGACAGACAGCACACCTTGCTTCGGACAAATTTTTTCTCCCCTAACAAATTTCCCAACCAACTTTAGGATGGAACTCCCCTCCCCCCCGAATTGTAAGGCGAGAATGAATAAGACTCATCCGCGTCCCAAGATCTCCCTTGCTTTCTCCTCTCCTTTCGCCCCTTTCCTTTTAGGTAACCTGGATTTGGAGTTTCAGAGAGAGGTGAAGCCTGTTCATTTTAGCTCCAGAGAGGAGGACTAGGGCATGAAGCAGTAGCCACGGATCACCGAGTACTTCTCCACACCGGCCCTTTATCCTTCCACCTCCATCAGCTCTCCTTCGGTAGAAGCAAATCTTCCGCTAGTTAGCCTCTAGTCAACAAGCGCTTTTATTAAGCGCATCCTGTGTACCAAGCACTACTAAGCGCCGATGATACAACGAAAATCAAAAGAAACTCTTCCCGCTCGTCAGGAGCTCATGTTCTAAAGTGGGGAAACGGCATGCTAACAACTATATTCATACAAGATAAAAGAGTATATGGGAAGTCATTTCATAGGGAAGGCACGGGGGTTGGGAGGAGGCGGTAGGGAATAGAAGGACCACGAAAAGTCTCCTGAAGAAGGTGGGATTTGAGTATTGAAGGCGCCAGGGAAAATCAGTAGGCGGTGAAGAAGAGAGAAAAAGTGGGGAACAGCCAAGGAAAAGTCACCAGAGTAGTGAGGAAGGTGCAGAAGGCGGGTGGTGTTACTGGATTATAGAATATTTGGAATGGAACAAAGTTCTCAGAGCCTCACTTTATTATTCATTAGGGACCAGATGCTGGTGTCTCAATAATCCCCAACTAGCCTTCTCGACCCCATTCCTTCCTGGCAAAAGTCTCACTCTTTGCCCTTCTCGCCTTGAAGTTGGTTAGAATCAGTATTGCCATATTTGTAAAATGAGGCAGTTGGACTAGGTTCCTCCAACTCCAAGCCTCTGATTCTAATTTTTCATCTGAACAACCAGGAAGACAGTGTGTGGATCACATGTGTCGTGTGCACTGTATGTTCTGTATCACTGTCTAGGCTCTGGATGGCCACCTCTCCCTTAGGTCCTATGTTTTACCTCCTCAAATCTGCCTCTCATTTTTTCCTGGCTTCCTTCAACACTCAGCTTAAAAATCCAGCTTTCTTCAGCAGACCTTTTCCAGGTGTCTCCCCTCCTCTGCCCCTTCAGAGCTTTCCCTTATGAGATTACTTTCCATCCACTCTGGGTATATTTTGTATATATCGACTTATTTACATGTTTTACCCCACATTAGATAGTGATCCCCCTGTGAGGAGGGACTGTTTTTGCCTTTCACTTTTACCTTTCATCTCAGCACTTAGAGCACAATGCCTAGCACATAATAGGTAAAACTACAACTACAACAAGCAACAACCCTTATCTTCTGTTTTAGTATCAATTCTATGACAGAAAAAAAGCAATTAAGGTAAAATGACTTGCCCAGGGTCACACAACTAGGAGGTATCTGAGGTCAGATTTGAATCTTGGTCCTACTGACTTAAGATCTGGCACTCTATCCACAGTAGGCTCCTAATGTTTGTTGACTAGACTTGCATGAGAAGTTAGAAACAAGAGCAAAAGTACATAGTATCATAGTTGGAAGAAATATCAGAGCTCACCTAGTCCATTTTACAGGAGATGACACTGAGACTGAGAGCCGAGTTCCTCAGTATCATATGGGTATTACATGAGAGTCAGAATTTGAAATCCAAGTCCAAGACTTTAAGCCCAGCACTCTTTCTCAGGTGAGAGAGAAGCTAAAACTTCCAAACATAGAGAAGTAAACTTCCTCTCAAAGAAATCCTTCCAAGTGACCCACTCCCAAGGGTGAAGAGCCACCCAGGCAAAGAGATAGATTTCTGTTTCATATAAGGAAAGCCTTGGCAACAATCAGAACTGTCCAAGAGCAGTTAGGTGGCAAAGTGGATAGAGTGCCAGGGCCCAAAGTCAGGAAAATTTCCTCTTCCTGAGTTCAAATCTGGTCTCAGATACTTCCTAGCAGTGTGACCCTGGGCAAGTCACTTAATCCTGTTACTTCAGTTTCCTTATCTGAAAAGCGAGCTGGAGAAAGAAATGGCAAACCACTTTAGTCTCTTTGCCAAGAAAACTCCAAATGGGGTCACAAAGAGTCAGACACATCTGAAACAACTAAATAACATCAGCAACAAAAGTGGAATAGTTGTGTCCAGAGAGAGAGTTCCTCATAATTGGAGGTTTTGGAATGGAATTTAAAGAAACATTTATGAGATAAGTAGTAGAAGAGATTCTTAGTCAGGGAAGCATTGGACAAGAAGACTTTTGAGATACGGTCCACCTGTGAGTGAGATTTTGATTCTATGATTCTGTGATCTATACATTGCCTCTTACATGTTTTGTATGACTGCGTTTGTTTATATTGTACATTCTGTGCCCAAGATGCTAAGAGAACAAGAAGGTTCCAAGCATGAAGTACATCCTCTGGGCCTGAAGTGTCAAAAACTCTGATCACTTTTTGGGAGTGCCTGCTACTAGAACTTGATTAAAATGTAATTGGGAAATATTTAGCTAACTAAATAAAAATATACTAAACATAGATAACATTATATTTTTTTAAAAAGCCAAAATGCAGTCTTCTGGGATCCTCATGTATGGATTAGCGGTTTCTGTTTTTATTTGATAACACTATTTTGGATGATTTGCGTGAAAACATGAGCAAGAATTGCACAGAAGGAAGAATTGTGGAAGGTTTCTGATTTCTTTGGGGAAAGGAAGTGCCCACATGGATAAGATCTTTTAAAGCTCCCATACAAGTAGTTTCTATATGTCTGTATCTAGGCATGCTAAGCCATATGGTACATACACATCATACATGTTCCCCACCCACTCTAGATCTATCCAGGGGCTAGTGTCCTAATATGGAAGGAGGACCTTTTGTTCCAAAAAACTGGGCCTCTTTCCAGTGAGTGTTCACCCTGTTCCTCGGGAACTGACTGACTAGTTCTTTAAAGCAGGTAATTCTAACTTGGAGTTCATGAATTTTTAAAAATATGTATTTCAATAACCATATTTCAATATAGTTGGTTTCCTTTGTAATCCCATATATTTCATTTTATGCACTTAAAAAGGTTATTCTGAGAAGGGATAGGCTTCACTAAACCACACTGAAAGAGTCCATCAAACACCCAGAAATTAAAAACCTCTTCTTTAAAGGCCTGGAGAGCTTTTGCTTCATAATTAGGGTCATTGATCTTAGATCTTGAACTGTCATTAAGAGAAGGAAAGGAGAGCCCTGGGGCATTCTAAGGAAAATGATTTACCCGACCACCCACATTAAGTGACACACAATTTCATAAATGGGAAACTGAGCCATGGCACAAGTCTCAGATGAGTCACAGATTTCAGTCATAATGGTGACCCAGGAATACAGTTCATGCCCCAGGCATCAAAGGGCAAGGAAAGAAAAGCTTCTGTTCCCACCATCCAGACACCCTTATTAGAGACCCCTGCAGTGATGTGTGGGAACTTACAGGGTCAGAAGAGCTATGTCCAAAGTCTAGGCCGAGGGAGGGAACTTCCAGCTCCAAGGATGGCGAGGAAGCAAGACTGAAAGTTCATAGGTAAAGGTAACTGGGCATGATGCCCAAGGGATTACTGGGAGGCCAGAGACAGTGAAAATACAATCATATATGGGCAAACACAATTATACACACGGCTACATCAATACAGACTGTCACACGCAGACTCATTCAAACTGACACCTATTCATACTTTCATATTCAAGTCCACACTTGGATCCACCAAAAACAAACAAAAACAACAACCAAAAAAAAACCATCCTTCACACATATTACTTTTTCTTAAGACAAAATCCCTTCTGGCCCTGGGGGACCAGTTCTCCTGGAGAGAAACCAATTGTCCCCCTCCCTCCACACTTCCTACCCTTACCCCACCAGGGGTTGTCATCATGAATCATAGAGAATCATAGAGAAGTTACCAGCAACACCTGCCTCTTATTGGCAGGTCTGAGCTGGTGACTCAAAATTAGGAATGCTATTTAGGACAGAACCTTGAACATAGGATTATAGCTACATAGAGCTTCACAACATAGATTTTTAAAAGTATAGAACCAAAAAATGTGGAAACATGATACTTTCAAGTTGAATGCCCTGGGGGTCAAGAGGGTCAAAGACACCCACATGTGGTCAGAAATCCATATATGTGTGAATTGTTATACATGCATTTCTTTCTTGCTTGCTTGCTTCCTTCCTTCCTTTCCTTCTGTTTTAGAATCACTACTATGTATTGGTTCCAAGGGATAAGTGGTAAGGGATAGGCAATGGGATTTAAGAGATTTGTCCAGGGTCACACAGTTAGGAAGTGTCTGAAGCCAAATTTGATCCCAGAACCTCCCATTTCTAGTCTGAGTCACAATCCACTGAGCTACCTAGCTGCCCTCTCTTTTTCCTTCCTTTTTTTTAACCTTTATTTTCTTTTTTTTTCCTTTTTTTTCCTTTTTTTTTTTTTTAAACCCTTACCTTCCATCTTGGAGTCAATACTGTGTATTGGCTCCAAGGCAGAAGAGTGGTAAGGGAAGGCAATGGGGTTCAAGTGACTTGCCCAGGGTCACACAACTGGGAAGTGTCTGAGGTCAAATTTGAACCTAGGACCTCCCATCTCTAGGCCTGGCTCTCAATCCACTGAGCTACCCAGCTGCCCCCTTTAACCTTTATTTTCTGTCTTAGAATCCCTACCAAGTATTGGTTCCAAGGCAGAAAAGCAGCAAGGACTTGGCAATTGGGGTTGTGACTTGCTCAGGGAGTAGGAAGTGTCTGACTTCAAATTTGAACCCAGGACCTTCTATCTCTCCAGATATCTATTTGATTTAATTTATCTAAGGTTCTATTCATCTCTTAAACTTCTTTGTTATTTATTTTTTGGTTCGATTTATCCAGTATGCATTTTTTTTTACCAATTAAATGTAATAACAAATTTCCACATAAGTTTTCCTAAATTCTATGATTAAACTTATCTCCCTTCTTCCCTCCCTTCCTCTCTCCCTCCCAGTGCTGACAGGCAATTTGATCTGGATTATACATGTATCATGCAAAACATATTTCCATATTGTTCATTTTTGTAAGTTATAAAACCAAAACCCAATATATAAACCTAAATAAACAATCAAAAAATAGTATGCTTTCATCTGCATTCATTTTTTTATAATTACAATTACTAACTAATCCAAGCCTATTAGCAAATACATTGTGGCCATCAGGTACATATTGACAGTAATATTCAAAGTGAGTAGGTTTTATTCATATTTCTTGCTATTTCAGTTTTTTTTTAAGTGTTCCAAAAAAATCAGACCTATATCCCAGGGTCAAGTGGACTGTGTTTGACCTGATCACTGTGGGTTGGATATTCAGAATCTAGTTCAACTCTTTAATTTTACAGGTAAGGAAGATAAGGTGCCAAGAAGGGAAGTGATCACCTCACAGTGGATTTGTGGTAAACTTGGGCCTAAAATATTAATATGTAAAATATAAAAATATAAAATGACTAATTCCCCAGAATTACCTACCACTGTATTCCCCCAGCTCCTGCCTGTTCCCAGAGCAATGTACTCCAAAGATGACTACAGCCAGGATTCTAAATATTTATAAAGGAGGAGGAAGACAGGCTAGGGGTCCTAGGCTAGGTGGAAATAAGTGACTTCTGATCCTAAGCCATGGGGTCTGTCATTTTTGAGGGGAGGTAACTGTGTCTTTCCTCCCATCAAAGTCCACTTCCCCTGATATCTAGTCCTATCCCTCACTCATCACCCTATCTCATCCATGTTGTCTGCTGTAAAGGCTAAAGTAGATTGATAGATTCATGGTGTTTCATGCCTGAAAGATGCTTAAGAGATCATAGAGTCTAACCCTCCTGTTGTAGAGATGAGGAAACTGAGGGCCAGGGGATTGATGCGATTTGTTCCGTATCACGTACTGGTTAAGGGGCAGACCCAGGTAGTTCCTAATCTAGTATTTTTCCGTTATATTGTGCTGCCTTAATTCCCAGGGTTACTCTCTTGTCCCCTTTGCAATGATCTGTTCCAGTCCCATCTCCTCTCAGAATGCCTTCATCATTTACATTTTCAAATAGATATTAACTCTCTGAAGGGAACCCCAGGAACTGGGCAAGATAGTATTTAATGATAGCTGCCATGCTAGCTGTGGCTAAAAGCAGGCTTGGAGAGGCTGGGAAAGGTCAAGGACTGTTCCAATATGGGTAAAGAGGGACTAACCTAGATTTTGCTTGGGTATTGTTCAGTGTTAGGAGGGGACAGTATTAAGAAGACTAGCTCCCCTCCAAGGATGTATAAATAGGCAAGCTCATGAACACACTCCTCGTGAACACGTACAAGTACACATGTATATACACTCACATTCACATATGTGTCAACCCCAAATGCCAGACGTACATGTTGACCATACATTCTATATTCAATTCAACTCAGTTCCTTTCACCAAACATGTCTTAAATTTGGACTGTGTGCCAGGCACTGAGCCCTGCAGATACAAAGAACAGTCCCTTGTTCTGGAGTTGACATTTTACTGGGGGTGGGAGATGAGACTCACACATAAAGACATACACAGGTATGTACACACAATCTGGGGCTCCCAAATGCCTGTAGGATAGATTTACAAACTGTTCTTTGTTATTTAAAGCCCTTTACAAACTAGCCTACTTCTTGTTCTCCATTCATGATGTTCCATCCCTCTATCTCCCATCTTTTTACATATGAGGAAACTGAGGTCTATTGAGGACCAGCTGCTCATCCAAAACTAGAATCTAGATCTCTATAGTCCTTTGTCCCCTTCTTTCTTCCATCCTTCCATCCTTCCTTCCTTCTTTCTTTCTTTCTTCCTTTCTTCCTTCCTTTCTTTCTTTCCCTTCATTCTTTGTCTTCCCTTCCTTCTTTCCATTTTTCTCCCTCCTTTCCTCCTTTCTCTTCTTCCATCCTTCCATTCATCCTTCTGTCCTTCCTTCCATTCTTTCTTTCCCTTCATTCTTTGTCTTTCCTTCCTTCCCTTCCTTCTTTCCATTTTTCTCCCTCCCTTCCTCCTTCCCCCTTCCTTCTTCCATCCTTCCATCCATCCTTCTGTCCTGCCTTCCATTCTTTCTTTCTTTCTTTCCTTTCATTCTTTGTCTTTCCTTCCCTTCCTTCTTTCCCTTTTCTCCTTCCCTTCCTCCTTTCCTCCTTTCCCCCTTCCTTCTTCCATTCTTCCATTCATCCTTCTGTCCTTTCCTTCCTTCCTTCCTTCCTTCCTTTCTTCTCTAGCACTTAATACAGTGTCTACTACATAGTAGGCAGTAAATAAATATTTATTAAATATTGGCTAAATGAAGACAAAGTTATTAGAATTTCTAGTCAACAATTAAGGAGGCCTAAAACCAAAGCTGGAGGGACTGGAAGGAGTTGGGAAGAAAAATGGTGGAATGAGATAAGGAAGGAAGAAAAAGAGGTTTAAAGCAGCTTTTCATTTGATGGGTTGCCTTTAGCAAGGGGAATGGTTGACATGAATACAAAGAGTCAATTCTAGACAAAAAAGAGATACTTTGATTCCTTTTTTTTTTTTTTTTTCTGTCTTAGTAACAACTCTAAGACAGAAAAGCAAAGGTTAGGCAAACTGAATTTAGTGACTAGCCCAGGTTCACACAGCTAGGTGCTTTGATTCTTATAATCTTTGCCATCTCCTTTTCTCTCAAGTTTCTGTTCCCCAAATTGCCCCCTCCCTTGGCTCCCCTTCCCCAATCTTATCATACTATCACCACCCAGGGCCCTGGAATGTCTCTTCCTACAAACACTCTTGGAACATGTCCCCAAGGTCAGAGGTCAGCATCTCCCGCCTTGATTTTCCCTCATACCAAGAAAACAGGTCACTGTAATCAGTTAGGGATTCACTAAGGATGAAATATTTCTAGGGATACCACACAGGCACATACACATAAGAGTATACCCCAGATATTTTCAGGATGGGGATATTTGATTCCAGGAAATGCTAACTCTGAAGGGACACAGAGAAAAGATCAGAGATTTAATCCTGAAAAATTGTCCAAGATGATATAGTCAGACTCCCTTATTTTACAGAGAAGAAAACTGAGATCCAGAGGAGCAAGGATTCCTGACAAAAGTAACTCTCCTGCTAAGTGATAGAGCAAGATGTGAATTCAGGTCCTTTCATTTTATTTTATTTTTAATTTTTTAATTTTTCAATTTTATTTAATTGATTAAGAAACATTTTCCATGGTTACATGATTCATATTCTTTCTCTACCCTCCTCTTACCCCATCCCCTAGCCAACATGCAATTCCACTGGGTTTTACATGTGTCATTGATCAAGATCAGGTCCTTTCATTTTAAATCTAGCATCCCCCCCATGACACCGTATTGATTCTCAGATCTTGGTTCTTCAAGACAATCTCTGATGTCCCCCCCCCTTTTTTTTTTAGGAAACGAGGTCTTTTGAGGGCCAACTACTCACCCCAAACTAGAATCTAGGTCCCTGTACTCACATGTCAGGAAACAAAAGGGAGATGCTTTATAGCAACTAAGGGCCAGGTGGTTTCATAGCTGGGATTTGGAATCTCTGGGTCAGCCAGAGCCTGGGGTGATCAGTCACAGGTGGAGATAATTTAGATGATGGGTCCCCCTCTACCACCAGCAGCCTCACCTCCAGAGTTGGGCAACAGGACTCTGTTTCACCCTGGGTGTGAGGTGTAAGCTGGGGGGGAGAAGACCTGCCCCCCGTGGGTGGCTCTGAGTGATGAAGGCAGAATGTCGCAGGGGGTGGAGGGGCAGGCATAATCAGGATTGTGAGAGGAAGGAGTGGTTGAGCAAGTTCCAGCCTGCCTGGAAAAAAAAAAAAGCAGATCTTCTGGAGAAATGGGTCTCAAAATTGTGGTGGAAGCAGGGGAAGAGAGGATGTGGACGTAAGTGGTCTGAGGGGAAAAGGGGAAATGGGACCTGAATCATTCAGAAAATAGCGAGAAATGAGAGGTTTTATTCCCTGCCCTCCACCCCCACCCCACCCCTAAGTAAGTGAGATTTTATTTCAAAATTACAAACTTTTCGTTTGGAAAATGAGAAAATCCCATTTTTTAAAATATAGGAAACCATAAACCAAGATTATAAAAGGATTTAGGGTTCTCCATGTTAATAATAAAGCAAGAGAAGGGCAGCTTTATTATTTTATCATTTGTTTGTTTGTTTGTTTGTTTATTAGGCAGCTAGATGCTGCCTAGCTGCTGAGAGAGGAGATGTGGGATTCACTGGGATTCTAGCTGTGTGACCCTGGACAAGTCATATAACCCCAATTGCCTAGCCCTTACCACTCTTCTGCCTTGAAACCAATACACAGTATTTATTCTAAGAAGAAATGTAAGGGTTTAAAAAGAGTAAGAGGCATCTAGGTGGCTCATTTGATTCAGAAACATGCCTGAAGACAGGATTTCCTGGGTTCAAATGTGATCTCAGATTCTTCCTAGCTATGTGACCCTGGGCAAGTCATTTAACCCCAATACTTAGTATCAGTTCTAAGACAGAAGGTAAGAATTTTAAATAACAATAATAATAAACCAAGAGGAAAAAGAGAACCAGCATTCTACTGACTTGAATATATTTTGCCAAGATTTTCCTTGTACACATAAGGCATTTAATGCATGAGTAACATTCTTCTTAGTTTTAGCAGTTTAAGTATAACTACACAGCAGACCATTTTATTCTTGCATCTTCTCAATGGTTTCTTCTTCACAATTATCCTATGCTCAAGAATCTTTTTATGATCTTTGTCCAGTTTTAGTGTAGGGACAGCTATTTGCTTAGTTGGGTCAGTGCCTAGATGAACAATGGTGCTATTAGTTATTTCACACTGTAGGCTGCCAATAGAGAGGATGTACTGTATTTCTTTCTGTAGGGATTGCTAGGTGGCACATTGGATAGAGTGCAGGGCCTGAAGAGGAAACTCATCTTTCTGAGTTCAAATCTGGCTTTAGACACTTGCTAGCTTGAGCAAATCACTTGACCCTGTTTTCCTGTTTTTCTATAAAATGAGCTGGAGAAGGAAGCATTAAGCCATCCCAGCATCAAGAAAACTCCAAATGGTGTTGTGAAGAATGGGGCACAACTGAACAATGATATTTCTTTCTGGAAACCTAGACTATTTATCCAATTTGCTGAATGTTATATAGTTCCTCTAAGCCGTCTGGATCTCATCGTTCTCCTGGATGGGTGTGTAATAGACACTCTATTTCTGTCTCAGCTCTGAAAAGTAGGGAGGAGATGATCTTTCCACAAGTGCAGGTGGGATTAAGGAAATGTCTCTTTTGGTTCTTGCTTAGATTAGAGTTCACAAGGAAGTTGAATTTCACTTTGGCAAAAGAAGTCACCCAAGCCAATTCTTTGTTGTTCAGTTTCAGCTGTGCCCAATCCCTTGTGACCCCACTTAGGGTGTTTTGGTTTTTTTTTTTACAAAGATGGCGAGGTAGCTTGCCACTTATTTCTTCAGCTCATTTGACAGATGAAGAAACGGAGGCAAATAGGGTTAAGTGACTTGCCAAGGGCCACATAGCTAGTAAGTGTTTAAGCCCAGATTTGAACTCTGGTCTTCTGACTACGGGACTGATGCTCTGTCTCTATCCACTGTGCTGCCTAGCTGATCAAGTAAATTCTAATGAGGGGTTTTGGGTTGGGAGATAGGAGATTTGGGCAATACTGGGTGAATGAAGAGCTCAGGTCTAGAGAATCTGAAGAAAGAAACTGCAAGAGGTTCAGAAGATTCTGGGAGTGAAGCACAGGGGATGGAAACAATATGGTGATGGGGCAAGGATGTTGTTCAGGAAGCAAGGAGACCTGGATTCTAGTTCCAATTCCACTTTTTTTTTAATTAATGTATTTAAAATATTTTTCTATGGTTACTTATTTTATTAATTAATTAATTTCTAATTTTTTAAAAATTCCAATTCTACTTCCAACTAGGCGATCAGGGTAGTCATTTAATACTTCTAGGCCTGTTTCTCCAGCTGCAACATGGACATGATAATATCTACCTTAACTCCTGCACCAGAATGTTTTTATTGTTATTGTTTTGTCCATACCTGTGGTTTGCACCCTCTCTGGCAGGAACTGTCAATGAGGAAGCTCCTTCTACCCCAACAGACTGGCAACTCTTTGGCTCTTATCATCTCAGAAAGTTGCTTAAGGCATCGAGAGATTAAAAAGGCCCAAGTTCACATAGCCAGTGTGTGCCAGAAGCAGTATCAGTAGGCTATGAGAATCAAATAAAATCATATCTGTGAAAACATTTCAGGTATAATAAAGCACAATTTAAAAAAAATAGCAGTGTGAGGGGTTATTATTAGTGAAGGAAGGAAGAAGAAATGACATTTAAATAGCACTTACTCTGAGCCAGGCGTTATGCTAAGTGCTTTACAATTATTTCATTTGATCCTCACAACCTGTGGAGATAGGTGCTATTATCATCCCCATTTTCCAGATGAGGAAACTGAAGCAAACAGAGCTTAAGTGATTCATCCAGCACCACAATCCAGTCGGCCATCTAGCGACCTTTCAAGGTGTGATTTCAATGGGATCCTGGGGGAAAAGTAGGGCTTCCCTGGTCTTTCTTCTCCCGTGCTCCACCTTCAATCTGTGTTGGATGAAACCCTCTCCTATCCAGTCACATCTAGAATAACCCAAATCAAAGAAAAACAACACAAAATCAGCACAATGGAACATGACAGTAAGAAGCAATAATAACAGCTAAAATTTATATAACACTTTAAGGTTTGCAAAGCAGTTTGCAAAGTACACATTATCTTATTTGATCTTCAGCATCTATGATCAAATCCCGTTAGATTGTGAACTCCTCGAAGGCAAGGATTCTGCCTCTTTTTGCATCCCCTACTTAGCACAGTGTCATAGCACAATACATAGGAGGCACTTAATAAATGTTTAATTGGTTGAATAATTGATTGATATACAATCCCTATTGGGGATTGTCAAAAATTGGTTAACTGTGCTGCAATGGAAGGAACACTATTTTTGGAGCCCCAGTATTTGTTTATATCCTGGTTTTGCTACACAATCAATCACTTTCTCTATCTCTGATTCATGTTCCTTGCCTGTAAAAGTGAAAGTGTCATATTAATCCGGGAATGGCTAAACAAGTTGTGGTACAGGTACATAATGGAATATTACCAATTTTGGCTACTTGACTGCTCGGATAAGAGAGTAGTCACCAATTCTATTTCTTTTGGCAAGATGAAAGTCCACCAGGCCTTATGATTTGCCCTGCCTCTTGCTTTGAAATACCCCCTCAACTGCCATATGATCTCCATGTGCACCCTAAGGATCCCTAGACCTTGCTACCTGTCTCAGTCCTGCACCCTTAGAACTCTCAGGTCTTGGGGGCAGCTGGGTAGCTCAGTGGATTGAGAGCCAGGCCTAGAGACTGAACATCCTAGGTTCAAATCTGGTTTCAGACACTTCCCAGCTGTGTGACCCTGGCCAAGTCACTTGACTCCCATTGCCTACCCTTACCACTCTTCTGCCTAGGAGCCAATACTCAGTATTGACTCCAAGACAGAAGGTAAGGGTTTAAAATAAATAAATAAATGAATGAAAAGAACTCTCGGGTCTTTCCAACCACCTTACAGCTAAACTTCTATTGTGCACTGTCTTCCTTAATAAAAGAGAAAAGATGACCTATTCACTTTTTCTATTTGAATCTCCATCGTTTAGATGAGTGCTTGGCGTTGTATTTATTTAGCAAGAGCTAAATCAACAATTTTTCATTCATTTAATAAATGCTCTAAGATATGGTGAATAAAGAGAAGCATGGGAAGACATATGAACAGATGAAAAAGGAAGTAAGCAGAAGCAGGAAAAAATATACACAACTGCAACAATATATGCTAAAAACAACAAGAAAACAAACTCAATTTAATGCTGTGAAATTTATAATGTGTGAACTTGACTGCAAAAAGGAAATCTGAGAAGGTACTTCTTTCCTTTCTTTGTGGAATAGGGTGGAAGTATGAATGTGGAATTCTGAATATTATGCTAAGAATTGGTTTATATGTTGGTTAATTTTACTGAACTGCTTTTTCTTTATTCTTCTATAAAGGATGTCTTTCTGGGAGGGGTAGGGGAGAGATGCATATCCATAAATGTAGGTGACAGTGAAACAAAAGATCAATTAAGATCTTCAAAGAAAAAGAAAAAATCTAAAAACAAGAGTTGGGCTAGATATTCTCTAAGTTATCCAACTCTTAAGTTCTATCCTTTTATCTAGTTAAATGATGTGGTTGTTGTTCTTCCTTCCCCCCCCCCCCCCCAAAGAGGAACAGTGATATCACAGGGTGCTGTCTTGATTTTGCTCCTAAGTTGCATTTAAGTGAAGCAGAGGCATTGGCCTCCTTCTCTCTTCTAGAGTCGTCAATGAAGTCCAGTGGCAAAACAAAAGTCAAGATGACTTGGCAAAGGCCAGAATACAGTGGATGATGTTGCAGTCTTCTATTGTGTTGGACCATGCTCTAGAAACTCCACAGTACCTTCTTTGACCACTTTCATGGTCTTTGGAACAAATTGTTCTCATCTGCCCATTCTGCTGAGTGGGAAAGTCTTCTTATGCTTAGAGTAGACACTCCCCACCAACTTCCCTATGGGTTTGAGGCCTGTTAGTGACCCTCAACCTGGTTTAGCCCACCTGCTGATATAGTTTCACCAGGGTATGGCCCCTGTGCATGCTACAGCTTCTTGGAGCCACAGGTGAGAGTTGGGTGAAAGGGAGATGCCAAGGTGGATGAGCAGCCCTGGAAAGGTCTCCTTGAGCTCTCACACCAGAGGTGCTAGTCCTCTCTGAACATGTCATATTCCTCATCCAGTTAAATACCTTTAGGTTGAAAGCCTGTTCTATTTTCCTGAGCATACTTCCCTTTTAACCCCATTTTCTTGAGCCCCTCTATGTACCCAGCAGCTGGAGGAAAGAGAAAAAAACAGATTCCCGCCCTTGGGGAACAGCAGCCACTGGCACACCCAGAAGCCATTCCACAAACCCATTGAATCTTGCACTAGGTAGCCTATGTGGAAAGTTGGCATCCTTCCTCTGTGGCATTCTTTGTGTCCTGGGCCAATCAGAAAGGCCATCACATTATTTTACTGAGATCAAGAGTGGCGAGCTCATTAAAAATAATAATTTGTGATCTGACTTGTCATCTATCAAACAACACTCTGGAAGAGTTGTCTACCAGAACGAAGTGGCCAGTGACTTTCTCATAATTTAAAAAATGTATTATTGAGATCAAGAAATATGTTCTGCTGTTAGAGTCCATGTTCCGCCTTTGAGATGACTGACTTGAAGTTGACACACTCTTTGATCCAGTGATATGGGTCTCCTTGCTAGACTCCCATAAAAGGGGATTTGAGAACACAGGCTAGCATGTGGTAGGATGTAGTTCTGATTCTAGGTGTCATGGAGCTCAGAGGACCTGGCCCTTGGTGGACAGTTAGGGTATGGACAGTGAGAGAGGGCATTCCAAGTGGAAGGAATGATATGAGTAAAGCTGTAGGACAAGAAGGCAAATGGGCAGTATGGAGACTGGTCTGACTGGACTGGAACTGGATTATGTCTGACTCTTCGTGACCTCATGGATCATAGCATACCAATACTTTTTTTTTTTTTTTTTTAGTTTTCTTGGCAAAGATACTGGATTGGTTTGCCATTTCCTTTTCCAGTGGATTAAGGCAAACAGAGGGTAAATGACTTGCTGACTTGCCCAGCATTATACAGCTAGTAAGTATCTGGTTTTGAACTCAGATCTTCCAGGCCCAGTACTCCATCATCTGAGCCACCTAATTTTTCCTAAACTGGAGGGTACTAGAGGGAAATAGTGTGGAATAAGACTGAGAAGGAAGGCATAAGCCAGATCATGGAAGGCTTTGCATGTCATCCTGAGAGGTCTAGGCTCTATTAAGGCAATGGGAAACTACTGAAAGTTTGTTGTTTTATTATTTTTAACAGGGAAACATGATTATAGCTGTACTTTAAAAAGATGGATCTGACAGCAGTGTGCAGGAAAGATTAAAGAGGAAAGAGATTGGAATAAGGAAGACTGGAAATAAGTTGTATTAGTCCAATGAAAGATAATAAGGGCTTAAGATGAGGTAATAACAGAATGGAAAGTTAGTGAATGAATAATTATTGAGACAAAATGAAGAAGTGCTGCTGCTCATATCTTGTAGCAGCACAGAACTGGAAATTCCCCCTCAACTAGGGAATGACAAAATGAATGTAATGGAATATTATTATGTGATTAAAAAAATACAATATCCTGCATGTAGAAAAGCATGGGAAGACATATAAACTGATGAAAAATGAAGTAAGCAGAACCAAGGAAGCCATAATGACAATTGATTTGTAGTTGTTCCACATAAGTGGAAAGAAAAACAATAAAAATTTAAAATCAATGCTGAAAAGCTTGACTTTTAAGAAGAGATATGTTTTCTAGCTTTTTTGTAGATAATTAGGACTATGATTATGTTTGAGTTCAGTTGTTTCTGACTTTTTTGTGACCCCATTTGGGGTTTTCTTGGCAAAAATACTGGAATGGTTTGCCATTTCCTTCTTTAACTCATTTTATAGATGAGGAAACTGAGGCAGAGTTGAGACTTGTCCAGGTTCACATAGCTAGTAAGTGTCTGAGGCCAGATTAGAACTCAGGAAGATGAATTTCTCTGATTCCCAGCCCAGGGACTATGAGTTTGAAACTCTAAATATAAAATCAGATTTTTCCCCATATGGTCATTGTTTTTTTTTAACTTATTTATTTTTAACATTTTTCTTTTACCTTTTGGGTCCCAAATTCTTTCCCTCTATCCCCTCCCTTACCCACTAAGAAAGTAATGTACCATTTATACATGGGAAAGTCATATTAGCTATGTTGCCACACACACACAAAGAAAGTGAGAAAAGTATATTCTGTATCCAGAATTCATCAGTTCTCTTTTGTGAAGCAGGTAGCATTTTTCATCATGGATCTTTCTACCAGTTCTCAATTTTTCCACATCTCTTCCAGGATTTGTCCATTTTCTTTTCAGTCATATTACCCAATCTGATAGGTGTGAGATGGCACCTTAGAGCTTTACATTTTAGAACATTTTTTGCTGTATCTATTGATAGCTGTGATTACTTTTGAAAACTGCCCATTTATAACTTTTAACCATTAATCAATAGGGAAATGACTAAATTTTACAAATTTGGACATGTTGGTCATTGTTGCTGAGCAGTCCCTCCCCCCCCGCTTTTTTTTTATTCTTTGTTACAAAAATTATTCTGTGGGAGGGAATAAACATTTATTTCAAGATAGAGACAAAGGGGGGTGGGGAAGAAGGGAAGGAAGGGGGAAGGGAGAGAAATTGAGAGGGGGAGGAAGGGAGAGAAAGGGAGGGAGGGAGAAACAGAAGGAGAGAGGAGGAGGGAGGGAGAGGGGAGAGAGGGAGAAAGAGAGAGAGACAGAGAGAGCAAGAGAGATGGGGGCGGGGAGGAAGGGAATGGAGAGAAATAGAGAGGGGGAAGAAGGGAG
>NC_058130.1:268249428-268281871 GCF_016433145.1 Gracilinanus agilis | reverse complement strand
GAGAGGGGGAAGAAGGGAGAGAGAGAAAAGGAGGGGGGGAGAGGGGGAAGGAGGGAGAGGAGAAAGAGGGAAAGAGAGAAAGACAGGAACAGAGAGACAGAGGAGGGGAGGAAGGGAGAGAGATAGAGAGGGAGGAAGGGAGAAAGAGAGAAAGGGAGGGAGGGAGAGACAGAGAGAGAGGAGAGAGAAGGAAATAGGGGGAAGGGGGAGAGGAAGGGAGGGAGGGAGGGAGGGAAGGGAGGATGCTTCCAGAAAAGGTGGATTAGTCACTTGGTCCCTGCTCAAACAATGGTAGAGCTCAGACTGAAGGGAACCCCTGTTCAAAGAAGGTTTCCTATGGCTCTGGGAGAGGTTAGATTGGGGACCAGAACAGCAGCTCACCCTAGGAAGAGAACTATAGAACTATAGAAGTGTGACCAGAGACGAAAATCCAGAAATCATGAAAAAGGTCTCTTGACAAGTGTTGTTTTTGTATTTTTTTTAAACCCTCAACTTCTGTCTTAGAATACTGTGTATTGGCTCCTAGGCAGAAAAGTGGTAAGGGGCAGGCAATGTGAGTTAAGTGACTTGCCCAGGGTCACACAGCTAGGAAGTGTAGGTCAGATTTGTCCTGTCTCCAGGTCTGGCTCTTAATCCACTGAGCCACCCAGCTGCCCCCTACAAAAGTGGTTTCTGAGGCAAGACAATCCTTCTGGGCAAGGCACAATTAAACATTTGTGTCTCACAAGTTCTGTGAAGCCCCTGAAGTAGTCTGGGCTTGATCCCTCCTTATGCCAGAAGGAAAGGAGTTTCTGTTACTTCAGGATGTCTGACCTGAGAGGGTGTGCCTCTAAGGATGGGAAAGAAAGGTCTTCCCTGCTGCTAAAGCCCAAAGCTCTACATACCAGGAAGTGGGGAAAGGGTGGCAACGAGCACTGGAAACTAGTTGTGGTGACACACATCTACCCCAAATTTGGGTCTTTATTTCCCCACATCTTTCATCAGCACAATAAGAGGCCCCCTCCCATTCATAGATGGCTGAAGGTGTGGTTCCTGGGGCCAAACAAGGCCAAGTCTCCAGAATGGCCCTTGGAAAAAGAGCCAAGATAATGAACAGTCATGCACTTCTAGCGATGAGTCTGCCTGGCCCAGGCTAGCTGCTAATTATAGGGGAGGTGGCAGAGAATCCTTCCCACCCTTGGGCTTCCTGGGCAAAGAGCACAGGATGGAGCAGGAGTGACTACAGGAAAGTGAAGGACTGTCTTCATAAGGGCTCTGACACCCAGGAGCAGGGAAATGACTAAGTTAGGGAATCTATGTCCCCAGGGAGACCCAACGAGTCTGAAAGCAGTTAGGAGAATGGAGAGAAACAAGATGATTTCTGTTGGGAGCAGCTGGGTGGCTCAGCAGATTGAGAGCCAGGCTCAGTGATGGGTTCAAATGTGGCTTCAGACACTTCCTAGCTCTTCTGCCTTAGAACCAAAACACGGTATGGATTCAGAGACAGGAGGTAAGGGTTTTAAAAAAATGATTTTTGTCAGTCTTGGCTCCTGTTTCTGTCTCAATCAGTCAAGCCTGTTCTCAACTTGGTGTGTCCTTGGCCCATGGGTGCTCAGTCTGAAGACAGGACTTGTTCACAAAGATAATAACTCAAACATATAAAGCCTTTAGGTTAAACCCTTTTCTCACTAAATCCAATGAGTCAGGGAATACACATATTATTATCTCTTTTACAGATTATATGACATCAAGACTCAGAAAAACTAAGTGACTTGTCCATGGTCACACATAAATACATGTAGAGGCTGAAGTTGAAACCCAGGTCCTCAGATTCCACATCAAATGCTTTCCATTATATCCCTCCATCACAAATTTGGTCATTTCAATACATCTCTTTATGACTCCATTTGTAGTTTTCTCGGCAAAGATACAAGGGTGGCTTCCTTTCTCCAGCTCATTTTCTAGATGGGGAAACTGAAATAAAACAGGACTGACTTGCATTGGTCACAGTTAGGAAAGGTCCAAGGACGGATTTGAACCCAGGAAAACAAGCCTTCTTCATCCTCAGATCTCTCCATGTCACTTTGCTGCCCCTATTTTTAAAAGTTATAATTTTCTTTTTTAAAAACCATTACCTCATCTCAGAATTGATATTAAGTATTGATTCTAAGGCAGAAGACTGGTAAGGCAATTGGGGTTAAGTGACTTGCCCAGGTTCACTCAGTATTTGAAGTCAAATTTGAACCCAGGACTGCAGGTCTGGTGCTCTATCCACTAAGTCATCTAGCTGCCCTTTTTTTTTTTTTTTTTTTTTTTTTTAAAGATACAATGCTTTAATCCACAACAATTTTTGATCTGGAAGTAGAAATCCTAAGTCATTTAGGATTTGTCCCAGATCATTGTATTGCTGAGAGTAGCCAAGTTTTCATGGTTGATCGTTGTACAATATTGCTGTTACTGTGTGCAGTTTTCTGGTTCTACTTATTTGGCTCTGTATCAGTTCCCTCAGATTTTTCCAGCTTTTTCTGAAATCGTCTTATCATTCCTTGAAGTACAGTAGTATTCCATCACCAATATGAACCCAGTTTGTTCAGTCATTCCCCAATTGATGGATATCCCCTCAATTTCTAGTTCTTTGCCATCACAAAGAGTTGCTATATTTTTAGCTGCCTCTATTTTAAAGAAATTTTGCAATATTTTTTTAAATCTCAGGATGTTGATTAGTCATTTCAATTGTGTCTGATTGTCATCCCATTTGGAGTTTTCTTGGCAGTTACTGGTCATTTCCTTCTCCAGCTCATTTTACAGATGAGGAAACTGAGGCAGAGTGAAGTGACTTGCCTTGGGCTACAGTGTCTGAAGCTGGATTTGAACTTGGGAAGATGAGTCTTTCCTGACTCCAGGTCTGGCACCCTAATTCACTGCTTCACCTAGCTGCCCACCACAACAGAAGGTAGGAATTTTTTTTTTTTTTGGACTGTTCCAATTTTGTCTGCATGGAGAGCGCCAAGGGAGGAAATTCCTCTACTGAAAATTGGCAGCCTGCTCTGCAATTTCTAAGTCTTGGTGGATTGACCAAAGTACTGAGAAGTTAATGATTTGCCAAGGGTCACACTATCAGGATGTATCAGAGGCAGGTCTTGAAGCCAGGTCTTCCTGGCCAGCTGTCTATCCACCACCTTGGGTTGCATCTCAGGTGTCAAACGTGTGTAATATGGAGAAGGGAAAAATGACTGTGGGCTGGAGTAGTCCAGGAAAGCTTCACAGAGGAAGGGAAGGTTGAGCCGGATCTCAAACAATAGGATGAAGTAGCAAATCATGGATTGTAAGTCTAAAGCTATGATACGACTCTTGGTCATTAAATCCAAATCCCCACATTTTGCAGATGAGGAAACTTTGTTCCAGAGAAAGGGAAGGGCCTACTATGTGTCAAGTCCTTTAGGAATATCATCTGATTCGATCCTCACCACTCTGGGAGGTAGGTCCTTTTATTATCCCCATTGAGAAAACTGGCAGACAGAGGTGAAGTGACTTACCCAGGGTCATACAACTAATGTCTGAGATCAAATTTGAACTCAAATTTTCCTGTCTCCTGACACTCTAACTGTCCAGAGAGGTTTGATGATTTGCAGAGAGACAATTAGTTAACAAGCTTTAGGGGTAGAATTTGCACCCAGCTGCTCTGAGGCAGCACTTTTCCCACAAGTACCAGTCTTGGTTTATGTAGACAAGTGTCTCTCTGAAGCTCCCAAACAGTAACATGGCCTGTCCAGAGTAGGATGTGTTTCAAATCCTCCTGCTCCTCTACTTGCCTCAGCCACAAGATAGTGGGAGGCCTGGATGGTGCCCAAGCCTCCTCTTTCCACCTCTAGCCTCACCCTGTCACCCTAGGTCCCAGTTACAACCCTGCCCACCCTCACCCAGGGCAGCTCAATCCTTCTCTAAACATACATACGAAGCAGGCAGTGTGTAGGCTGCACATGGTGCTCTAGTCAAACCTCTAGTACTAACAATAAATGTTTGAGCCTGGGGTCAAGAAACCAGACTTCTATCTACAATTTTGCCCCAAATGGCTAAGGGACTCTTGCTTTTTCTGGGCATTGGCAAGAATCATTCCTGTCTGACCTTCCCACTATCCAATGAAGGAGAGAAAATGGTTGGAGAAGGGAAAGTGTGTAGCAGGGAGAGAAATGTCTCTATTCTCAGACTAAGGCTCCTTACTTCTGAGTATCCCTCCAGTACTTAACTTGGATGCTCTGGGAGATGGATGAGCTTCCTGGCCACTAAGAGTCCTTGTGGAAGGACCCCTCTCCCTGTAAACACACATGCCAAATCTTTCTTATCTCTTAGGCTGCTGAAATTAAGCTCTGACTCACAGAATAAGTATGGGCTACTGGGGTGGGGAGGGGGTCCCCAGGAGTCTTGCTCAATGTTCCAGGCCAAGGCTCAACAAGTTTGGAAACAACAGCCCCATGAAAGAGGAAGTTCTCAAGTGTAACTAATCCCACCCATTCTGCCAATCCTCTCCTCCTTTCCTCTTCCCCCTCCCAAACACGCACAATGAGACTTGAGGAACCAAAGCCCGTTGAAAACTTCTCCAAGTAAAGAGCTCGAGACCAATCCCAAGAACCACTTCTGGCAGCAGATTGTCGCTAGAGACCTGCCATCTGTGGGGCATGGGGAAGACTTCCACAAGCAGCGGCATGGCCATGATGTCTGCTTTGATCTTTATGCCCCATCTCTCTTCACGAGGGATGAAAGACATTATGCCTTAGCTTGGAATCACAGACCTAAAATATAGGTGGGAACTTTTGGAACCTTCTAAAGTCACTCTCAGGGGGCCTCAGGAGCTCACAAACTACCCTCACCCGTCTGACCCCAAGCCTTACCTGGCCCAGCCCAGACACTCTTGTTAAGTCACTACAGTTTGGGGGGTGGGGGAGGAAGATTTCCACTCCTAGATTTGATGGTCCTCACTCTTTTTGAGGTCAGGCTTCCAAATTTACCTACTCTTAAGTCTACCTCAGAAATACAGGGGGGACAGCCAGGTAGTTCAGTGGATTGAGAGCCAGGCCCAGAAACTTGAAAGTCCTGGGTTCAAATCTGGCCTCAGATACTTCCTAGCTGTGTGACCTTGGGCAAGTCACTTAACCCCCATTGCCTAGCCCTTATTGCTCAATATACAGTATTGATTCTAAGACAGAAGGAAAGGCTTTAAATATATATATATATGCTTTACCACCCAGTGAAATGGTGTTTGTTATTAGTATATTGTTTGTTTCCCCTTAAAAGATCCAAAGAATCTATTATTAGGCATATATACCTCCAAAGAAGCCAAATCCCAGAAAAATTCCTATACACCAAAATATGAATAGCATTTTGTGTAATAGCAAAAAACTTAAAACAGTAGATGCCAACTGATTGGGGGAAATGACTAAAACAACACAGAGGCTACACCAATGTAAATTGTGACCAAGCCTGGCCCTGTAAAAAATGATAAGAAAATGAACCTCCTTCTTTCTTTGGAGGATTAGGAGGGGAATAAGGGTGTGGCCCAATGCATAGTCTGTCAAGACTCATTTGATGTGTTGGCTGTTTTCACTGAATGTTTTTTCCTTTTTTGATCTTTGTTTCAAGGTATGGCCCCCAGAGCTAGGGAGGCGGGAGGAAGGGAAGGGAAGGAAAAAGATGTATTTGGTAATGATAGAAATGTCACAATGTGAGCTATTAAATCTCCCTCCCTCCCAAATGTCAGTGGGCTCCCCAAGGGTGAGGGCCATCCATCTTACTCTCTCAATCCCCCCAATCCACAATAGCTCAGGAGCTTCCAAGTGGAGTCAAGAGATGTCAGGTTCCAGGACTGAGAACAGGTCTGGTTCCAGACCTAAGAAAACATACAAGGCCTGGGGAAAGTTCCAGAAAGGCAACTCTAATGAGCGTGAAGGCTTCAGGCATCTTGTGATGCTAGAACCAAAAGAGTAAAGTCTCTGACATCCAGGAGAGATAAGAGGCAAGTGGACAGGGTCTGTGATAAAAGGAAGGAGGAATGGAAGACATGGACTCACTAATCATATTCAAAGTGAGAGAACTCAGGGCCTCCCAAACCATGCTCCTCCAGTGGAAATGACTTGAGGAGGGGGTCTCATTGCCTGAAAGAGAACTCCTGGAAGAGACCTGGGTGGTCAGGAAACCCAACATCTATCAGTTTATAGTCAGGGAAACCAAGGCTCAGTGAGGTTATGCCACTTGCCCAAGGTCACATAGTCAAAGGCAGAATATGAACACAGGTCCTCTGACTCCAGGACCATGGTTTCTCCTAGGGTCCACTGTCACAGCTGGAACTAAGGTCTGGATCTCTTCTTTAAGTCAAGGGCCGGTAACTTCTTCTGTGTCATAGACCCCTTAGACAGTCTGGTGAAGCTTTGAATGTTTTTAAGACAGAATACCAAGAATTTCAAAGGAAATCAATTACATTGAAATAGTTAAGAAAATAAAAATAAAAAAAGGTTCATGTTCAAGATCCTTAGGTGAAGAACTGCTGTTCTTGCTCCTGCCTCAGAATGTTCCCTGAAGCCTCAGTCAGTGCCAAGATCTGAGCAGAGTCATTACTGGATTGCAGGAGGCCAAACTGAGAACCAAGCACCAAAGTCTTCAGGGAACAACTGGGGCTTTTCTCCAAGATGAAAGAGTGCAACTGAAGCTAGTGCATTGGTCTTAGGGGAGGTGAGTGATTTTCCTCCATCCTTCCCTCTGTGGCAGAGTCCATTTGGAGTTCAAGGTCACACGATCCACTTCTCACTCCGGGCCTCCACGGTTTGTACCAGACCTTTGCCCAGGACAGCAAAATCCTCCAAAATGGCCTCCACATTGGGCACTGTCATCAGATCCCCATTCTGTGACACCACCATCCGCCCCTGCACACTGGCAGCCTGTAGTGTACCAGAGAAGGAAAGTAAGAGAAACAGGACATAGGCCAAGATTAAAGGGTAAAAGTACAAACAACCCAAGTCTTGGTGGAAGTCTGGGAGATGGAGAAGGGCTGGGGAAATGGACTGGGAAACAAGCCACAATGGAAGATGATCCTGGGACAGGGGCAATCTTCTCCCCTTGTCTTTCAGCAGCCATTCCTTGTACCCGGGGGAGTGCCTACAGACTCATCCAGATCCAGATACTGAAAGACACACAGCCTCTCATCTTCTCACCTTGAAGGGCTGTGGCTTGAAGCTGTCAGGCCTCCATAAGACACCAATCACTTCCCCGCCATGCTGATCATAAAAAAATAGCGCCAAGTCTCCAAAGGCCTTCTAAGGAAATGGCAAAGAAAATAACATGAGACAGCATCAGAAGCAGGGCCCCAACCACTCCCAGAGACTTGTCTCTGCAGCCCTCAGGCTTCTTCCTCACCAAACTATCCCTTTCTAGTTAACACCTCCCCAAAGCTCTCAACTAAGGTAGAACACCTTTTATGAGTACTGAAAAGAAGCTATGATATCATCAACATAAGAACCCTGTCCACATATGCAGTTAACAACTTGTCAGGGACTTGGGATACTTGAATAAGCAAAGGATCTGGATTCTGGCAGCACAGGAAGCTACTGGTTTAAGAACTAACTCTCAATGAAATTGAAATCTACCTAGGACTAAAGAGATAACTCCTAGAGTTGCCTGAGGTGGAGAAGTTGGATGATTTATCACACAACCTCTGGCACAGATCATCTCTAAAAGTCTTCTTGACTCCAAGCCCAGCACCCTATTATACCAGAATGCCTCTAAAACACCTTCTCAACCACCTAAAAATGCCTCCTTTTATTTTCTTTAGTTTTCTAGTGATGGTGTTTTATTATCTCACTTTAGGCTCATTTTTACCCCCCTACTCCATGAGGGAGGCTCATGGACTCATAAATCTAGAACTGGTTGAAACCTAAAAGGACATCTAACCTCAGGCCTTCATTTTAAAGGTGAGAAAACTGAGACCCAGAGGGAAGTTAACAGGCCCAAGTTTTCACAGGTAGGAGTGAACATATGGAGTGGGATCAGTCTTCTCATTTCAAAAAGAGCCTCAGCCCAGAGAAGGGAAGTAATAAGAAATTGTTGGGAGAGCTAGGTCTCAAACTCAGGTCTCCTGGCTGCCAGTCTGGGGTTCTTTCTCCTACACAAGGGCTCCTGCATAATTCTGCTTAAAGGGGGTGAGGATGGAAGATGAGGACAAGTCTGAGGACCAGGATAGGGATGGATGATGATTTCCTCAATTAATCGATAAATCCCAATCCAACCTCACAAATACCCATCCAGGTTGTGCTAGACACAAAGAAAGGGGCTGGACTGGACTAGATGGCCTCTGAGGTTTCTTCTAATTCTATGATCACAAAGCAAAGTCCCCTGTCATATTCCCTTACCTCCACCCCAGTCCCCATGATGGTTCTTCCTCTATCACCTCCCACTTTTCTTCTTGTCTTGGACCCTTTGATAACTCAAATTCTTCTTTCAAATACTTCCTGCAAGCTTATTTTTAACATACCAGGAATACCTCTTGGCCTGTCTAAACCCCATGGGATGGCAAGATGTCTGCTCTGGTGGGGGAGTAACTAAGGGAGGGGGAAGAGGAACAAAGGATGTTGGGAGAGAAATAGGAAAACAAGGAAGAAATGAGGGAGAGGCAAGCCCTGAGAAGAAGAAATAAGGGAAATAAAGAGAGGGGGAATGATAAGACTGTCAAGAAGAGAGGCAAAAGGAAAGAGAAGAAGCCTTGGAGCCAGCTACCAGATCAGGATTCAGGAAGGCAGGGAAGAGGTCAAGCTCAGCCTAGGAGAGGAGCAAGGGATGGGAAACTTACTCTGAGATGAGCAAGGTAGAGACTTGGTGGGTCGTAGCAGAGTACAGGCAGCCGGGGTGAGGGGAGTATGGGGTCAGAGCTTGGAAGGAGGCCTCTACTGAAGGAAGTTGCTGGTAGGTCCACAGCCTCTCGGTGCCGGGGGATGTGCCGGGCATTCAGGCGGATTAACACGTCATAGATATCTAGGGCTGGCCGGAACACCATCTTAAAAGTAGGTTGGGGACAACAGTAAGTAAAGATGCCCCTCCTCCAACCCCATTTCAAGATGATGCCATTACACATACAACACAGGAAGCGTAGGAAATGAGGAGAGCAAGTGTGGTCCCCATTTGACTAATGGGGAAATTGAGACCCCAAGAACTGATTCTCTTAAAGTCTCATAAGGGTTGGCTGAGTCTGGAATTATATAGCTTCTTAGAACAGAACTACATGGTTAGGCCTGGTTGGATCTAGTCCAACCCCTTCACTTGCTTACTGGTGAAAAAACAGGCCCAAAGAGAACTAATAACTTGCCAAGATCAAACAGAGTTAGATACAAAGGGAGAATTAGAACGTAGGTTTCTTTGAAAAGTAGCAAATGTTTCTGTGGAGAGGATAAAGAACACTGAAAAAAAAATTTAATTTTTAAAAAAAGAGCACTGCACTTTCAATCAGGACACTAAAACTCTGGGTTCATCTCTTAAGCTATGTGGGTCTGTTTCCTCAGTTATAATAAGGGGTTTGGATGGCATGGCCTCTAGGGCTCCCTATATCTCATCTTATCCAGCACTCTCCCAGTTCTACAGAATCTCACACCTATCGGACTAGTCAAGATGACAAATGTCAGAACACTCTGTGGGAAAACAAGGACATTAGTGTACTACTGGTGGAGCTTTCTAGCCATTCTGGCAGGCAATTTGGAACTATGCCCAGAAAGTGACCAAAGTGTGAATGCCCTTTGTCCCAGCTATGCCACAAATAGGCCTACACCTACCCCAAATGAGTGGAAGAAAGAGGAAAAGGATCTATAGGTACAGATATATTTACAGTAGCTCTTTTCATGATAGCCCAAAGATGGAAACTAAGAAAGCAAGCTGTCTCCTACTGGGGAATGAATAAACAAACTCTGGTTTGTGGATGCAATGGACTATACTGTGCCATAAGAAATGGTGATATGGACAATTTTGGGAGAAAGTGGGAAGACATATGAATTAACGATTCACAGAGGAATGTGTAGAATTAGAACAGTTTATGCAATGATGATATTATACAGAAAAACTTTGAAAAACTTTAGAATTCTAAGAAACCAAAAATTCAAAAGAATGACATGAAAATTAAACATGCCACCCACTTCCTTATGGGTAATGAACTTAAGATGCAAAATGAGACAAATGGTTTTAGATATGGCTAATGTGGGCATTTGTTTTGCTGAAGTATGTTGATACATATGAAGAGTTGACTTTTTAGCTCAATGGGGGGGAGGGGTCAGACAGAGAAAGAGATGTTAGTTTTTTTAATGCTTTAAATATGGGGCAGTTAGCTGGATCATGAACAGAGAATCAGGCCTAGAATTGAGAGATCCTGAGTTCAGATCTGATCTCAGACACTTCCTTAGCTGTGTGAACCCCAATTGCCTAGCTCTTACTGCTCTTCTGCTTTAGCACCAATTTTTTTTTTTTTTTTTTTTTTTTTTTATCCTGGGACTCCATTCAAGGAGCATAGGGCCACAACCAGTAGGCAACGGGACACACAGTCGCTCAGGGTCACCCAGCTGGGAAGTGTCTGAGCCCGGACTTGAACCTAGGACCTTTGTCTCTAGGCCTGGCTCTCAAACCACTGAGCTAGCCCAGCTGCCCCTACTTTAGGTTGCAGTTTCTTTAGCAGATGTAGTTTTACAGGGTGGGGTTGCTAGCCCCACACCCAACCCTCCTCCTTTTTCATCCGGGCTAGGGACCGTCCTTGGCCCAGGAGTGGTAAGGGTGGGCAGTAGGGGTCAAGTGACTTGCCCAAGGTCACACAGCTGGAAGTGTCCGAGGCTGGACTTGAACCTAGGACCTCCAGTCTCTAGGCCTGGCTCTCAATCCACTGAGCCACTCAGCTGTCCCCTGAGCACCAATGCTTAGTATTAATTCTAAGGCAGAAGATAAGGGCTTAAAAAAAATGCTTTAAATAAAAAGGACTCTCCCACCAAAATCTTTACTCCAGCTATCTTACCCTAGTATCTCCAGACTCAGAAGGATCCATCAACTGTTTCTCTAGGATTGGCAGGGCTTTGGCAGCCAAGCTCACAAGGTGATGCAAGATCTGGAGGAAAGAAATGTCAGGCCCATTGAAACCCTGCCCCACTCCCCAACAAAATGATAACTGGGAGGCAGCCAGCTCTTCCTCTCCCTGCTTGGGCACAGTTTTCCTGATGATCGTGGGATTGGGGGGATTCACCTGGGCTGAGGGTTGGTCCTTCGTCCACAGGGATTGACATCTGTCTTGGGGCGTGGCAATGACCATGACAGGAAGGCGGATCCGAGATTCTAGGAAATGGCTGTGAATCTCTGCTTGATCCTCAGCTGGGGAGGTCAGAATGACAGAGGATGTTGGGTGTCAGAATCTCTACTGCCCAACCTAATATAGCTCCAGATGGTTAGGTCTCAGCCAGTCAGGCTACACCTCCTGCCTCATAATATATATAAATATATTTGCAATCCTAATCCTAAATTAGATACCAAGTAAAACAAGCATTTCCATACACACTGTAGAAAAGAGTACTTGAAGTTGTGAGTCTCTCTTATATAGAGCTTGCTTATAAGTATATAATAAATTCAACATGTAACTTTTTTAAAACCTTTATCTTCTTAGAGTTGATACATTGATTGATGCGGACAGGATTGGGGATGTAGACTCGAAATGACCACAACAATGCAACTATCAATAATATGGAAATAGATCTTGATCGATGACACATGTTAAAACCAGTGGAAATGTGAGTAGGCTGGGGAGGGAGGGGTTTGAAGGGGAAAGTTAAAACATGAATCATGGAACCATGGAAATTTTTTCTAAAAAAAAAAAAAAAAAAAATGATACATTGATACTAAGCATCCAGAAGAGCAGTAAGGGCTAGGAAATGGTGGTTAAGTGACTTGCTCAGTGACAGCTAAAGTCAAGTTTGAACTCAGGACCCCCTATCTCTAAGTCTGGCTCTCCTTCCACTAAGCCACCCAGCTGCCCCTCAACATGTAACTTTCAAAGCCAGCTTATCTGTGATTCCACATATATACAAAGACAGAGAGACACAGATGCATATAAAACTAAAGAATCACATATGAGTGGGAAGTTAAATAGCATTCTCAAGGCAGACCCAGGAGTCCTGGCTCTAGGCCCAGTGCTTCTCCCTAGTTGTGGTCACTCTCATACTGGAAGCTGAGTTTTCCCTCCTCTCTATCCTACACTGTGCAGGGAAAGGCCCCAAAGGGCCCCTGGAGCTAACCAATCTCCTCCCATTCCAGGTGATATCTGCCAGTACAGGTAGAGGCAACCCTATGCTCCCACATGTACACACACACACCTGGGGAATTAGGAAACTGACACTAAGCCTGCCTCCCCCCTCACCACCTCCTGGGGCCCAACAGTGGGGATTAGGAGCCCCTCCTCAGGCCAGGGTGCTCTGGTTACTGCATAGCACACATCTCACCTCCCAGGCCTGGGCATGCTGCCCAGTCAAGGCCATCTCAACACTATCTTCCCACAACAGAGAGGGGCTCCCCTTTCCCCAGTACCCCCTTATAGCCAGCTTTTATCCTAGTCATTCCATCCTGCTCTAGGGCCTTTAATGAGATCTCCCCCACCCCCCACCCATGATTGGAAACTCCTCAAATTAAAATTCCAGGACCCCCAAGACCTAGACCCAACTTACCACTACTTTATCACCCACTTATGCTTCTCTCTCTCAAAAATACTTTCTTCAGGGGGCAGTTGGGTAGCACAGTGGATTGAGAGTCAGGCCTAGAGACGGGAGGTCCTAGGTTCAGATCCAGCCTCAGATACTTCCCAGCTGTGTGACCCTGGGCAAGTCACTTGACCCCCATTGCCCACCCTTACCACTCTTTCACCTAGGAGCCAATACACAGAAGTTAAGGGTTTAAAAAAATAAAAAAGAAAAGAAAAGGGAAGAAAAGAAAAAACTTTCTTCCCTTTCTTTCTCTCTGCCTATGGAAACTATCTTCCTTGCCTCTCCCATAAAGCTTGCTTTCACTACTCCAGCCCATAATAAAGTCCCCCTTCCTTTAACCACACCAAAATTAAAGAGGCTAAATAAGCCATGCTGTCCATCCTTCAGCCACAAAACCTTTAAAAAAATTTTTTATGGTTTCATGTATCTTTTTCATTCTTAATTGGAACATAACCTAATCAAGGGCAGGAAAGAGAACTAGCAAGATAAACTTATTGATCCTCTGGAAGAGATTCCTCAACCAGTTCTTCTGGTCCTCAGAGAAGTGTTTCTCCATTTACTATAATCCTTCCTGCTGCAGTCTCAGCCCTTCTCTGAGGGCTTCTGCAAATGAGATTGGAACTTTACTCCCTTTACTCACCTGTGAGTTCACCATTTAGGTTGACAATAAGGGGGCTATTTTTCCAGTCAAATGTGGACAACAAAGACAGGAACCGGAGAAAGCCAACCTGGGGGGAACTGAAGAAAAAGGAACTCTGAATAGATAGAACTCTGAATAAGGTTTCCCCAAGTTCTAGCTAATTCTTATAATACCATCCTTGGCCCCAGCACACAAACACAAATCAAAAGCAAAGAGTCCAGCTTCCTCAGGGAAGGATCTCCAAATTTAGTACTCCCTGACTTCACTTCCATCTCTGGAGAAAATATGCTGATATGTTGCAACAGGACACATTCAGGTTAAGTCCAATGAATATTTTCCTAGTCTGGGGCATAGGGAGACAGAAAAGACTGGGATGGAATGGAGGAAGCTCACCTGGGTGGGGTAAAGGGGACAGGATGCAGGAAGAGGGAGGCAGCCAATAGGTCCAAGCATTCGTCTGTCAGCCCATCACTGAGGAGCTGGGCCCGGACCCAGCGCTTGGCCAGACGGGCCACACCAGAGAAAGCAGAGTGCTGCTGCTGAAGCCTATGAAGGTAAGGTGGGGGAAAAGCAGGAAAAGTAGGGTAAGTCTCTGACATCTGGGTGTTTAGCCTAGAAAAGGGAAATGGTAACAGGGTCCAGCTACCCAGCCCAGGGGAAAGAGAGTGTGGGTAAGAGCCATGAGTCTAGAGGGAAAGATGGGTTTAGGTAGTCAAAGATGAGAGATGATCCAAATCTGCAAATCCCAAACCCAATCCTCCAAGTATCTCACCCATGCAGGGCACTGGTGAGCTGAGGCAGTTGCCGGGTGTCCCGATCAAGAAGGATTGAGGCAGGTGTATCCCTCAGTGTTATCATTCCTCCTGGGGCACAAGATTCCTTCAGGATTTGGGGCTCCCGGTGGTATGCCACCCGAATTCGGAAAACGTAACCATCCTAAGGAGAAAGATAGGATAAAAAATACATGGGTCCTAAACCATCCCCCAAAGCCCTCTGACATAGAATTGAATTTTAAAGGTGGGCCAAATCTCCCATTAGAGGTTCTTTTGGTACGTGAAGAGTCAGTGACTGATCCTAACTTCACACAAACAGGAGCAGAAAGCATTTCTCATGCCTCCAATCTAGTGACCCTTCTCCTCCAAAGTCTCTCCCAAAGGCCAACCTCTAATACCCACCCACCTACTCCGGCCACACCAGTACCTTGTAGACATCAGTGTGGGAGGCCTTAGCTGAACACAGAAGTCCATGCTCCTGACTCAGCACCTCTGCCAGGCGCAACTGGAAGGCAGCTCTAACTCGCTGTATGGCATCTGCATCCTGAGGCCACTGTCCACTGCCCTCTAGGTGACATATCACTTCAGAGTGGAGGAAGAGGAGGGGTTAGTTTTCCAATCAGAACTGAGCTCTTATTTCACCCATTTCCCCACCTACCCTCCTCCCCAATCTAAATTATTTGCTGTTGCTCTGTGTCCCTACCCCCAGGAGTACCACACATACAACTCCCTTACCATTTATGGGATCCACAAAAGCTGGGCAGGGCTTGCTAGGCCGAGGTAGCAATGCATCCCGTTTTTCCAAGTGGTCATGGAATGTAAAATCAAGATGGACAGGAACAGGGGAGAACACCTAGGTAGGAATGTATGTATTTGACAGAATTCTTGTGGTGGAGATGGGAGCTGGCAGGAACAGGGAAAAAGAGGAGGGGATTTGGAGGCAGTCCCCAAGACACTCACCTCAGTGTATCTCAGGGCAGCATGAGCTCCCTGAACAGAGGAGACAGTCAGAGGCAGCCCTTTGAGACTCCACAACTGGCGGCTCAGGTGGTCATAGGAACGCACCACCATCGCCAGTGCCTCCTCACCTGTGCTGTGAGCCTGCCATAGGAAATGTAATGGGGGAAACAAGGTAAAAACAACATTAAACCAACTGAACTGATTGAAGACGGTTGAAGTAGGGGCCATGTCTCCCCCTCTCAGACTGGGGGTTCCCCAAGAATACCAAGGAGGAATGGGCTGAGATAGGATCTCCAGGCAGGGCCCACTTCCCATCCTCCTTCCTTTCCCCAGCAGCCAAAGGGCCTCAGCTGAAGTTTCGGTGAAGTTACTGCACCATCTACAGGGCATCTTTAGAACTCCACCCCTCCCAGGTTCCCAGAGACACCAGAAACTTCCTTGTACAAGGGAAGGCTACATTTTTTTAAAATCAGGTTAAACAGTAAACAAATTGAGTACCACCCTGCAGTAGTTACCAAGGCCAAATACCCCAAGAGTCTTACCTCTTTGGGGGCTCTGATCAGTGGATCTAGACAGCCCCCCATGTAATGGATGCAGGACTCAGGTATACCTGCATGACTGGGAAGTAAGAGAAACAACAGTGCTAGGTAACTACTAAAAAAACAAATTTAATCTTGGGCTACATTATTCTTCCTATTACATTGCTGTTCTTCATCTAGAGCCATCATTTTGTTGAGACACAAACATCTCCCTGAGGAATCACCCTCCAATGCAGTAAGCCAACTGTCTGCACCAACCTAAGAGCCTTTGAGAAGTCAGTTGCCTTGGCCTAAGCTCATCCAGCCAGGATGCCAGAGGTGAGGCTCAAACCCAGGTTTCTGGTCTCTTAGAGTAGATCTCTATGCTACATCTCTTACTAGAGAGAGTGTTCCTAAAGTCTTAGAGAAGTTTTCAGATATTAAAGCTATTAAATTATTATTGTTATTAAATATAAACAAATCACTACTATTAACAGTTTAAAATTTTTAAGCTGTTAAAAGTTTAAAACTGCACTAAGACTTTGGGGATGGCCTACATTACCATACTCTTAGTTCACATTTACATGGACAGCACTTTGTAGGAATACTCCCAAGCACTTTCCTCAGAGATGGGTCATTGCAGATATTACTCTCATTTTACAGATAAAAAAACTGAAGCTCTATTCATAGCATCTGCACTTCCATATCCAGGAGATGGAGAAATACCTCAAAGCACAGTCACATAAAGATTAAAAGAAATTTGGGAGGAGAGAAATCTTGGAAGAGACTTTGTACACAGAAAGTACTTAAATATTGAACTGAAACATAAGGCACAGAGCTGTCTCCCCCAATCTGTAGGGCTGTCATGTGGAAGAAGGGGGAGGCAAAACACCCCTACATCTGGTAGGAGGGTCGGACTCAGTGACTTCTAAGGGTACTTTCCCTCTGAGATTCAAGTTCTATGAATCTAGTCCATCCAATTAAGCTGAGCTCCTTGAGGACAAAGAGCTAAGGAAGGGAAGGTAGACATAGCAGAAGGAATTCCCAAATTAGAAGGAAGATAAATGATAGATGAACCCTACTATCAGTTTCCTCCAGCCCTTATATTCAACTGGTCAGGGAAGACAGAGTGGGGAGATAGATGGAGAGAAAGGGGGAAAAAGGTTCCTGGAGCATGGGATCCTTTGCCATATCCCTGGGAATGGTGGAAGAGAGGAGGAATGGTTGTAGGTAAAGGCATTCTAAATCTTTGACAACTGTTTTCTGACACATTTTGGAATTAAGATTCTCTCCCTCCCTTCTCCTCTTCCCTGATTTAGGGTTATACCAGTGCTTCCAAGGCATTCTAGTCTTGAAGAACACTGGAGTGAGCTGGAAGACCTGGTCTCTGGTTCTAGTTGTGCCTACTAACTAGCTGAATGACCTTCAGCTAATCAAATAGAGGTTAGATTAGCTAATCTGAGACTTCTTCAAGCGGTGGCAGTCTAGAAAGCACACTCACAGTTTTAGGAGGTGAGTGATCACCTGGTGGGGCAGGAGGCGCTTCTCAGCCATAGATTCAGCCTTCCAAAGAACAGCCTCCCGAATTGACCCATCCTGGAAACGCCGAAGCTCTGATCGTGAGCCCCAAAACTGGCGGAAATCAGAAGCCTGGAACAGGGGAGGGGCCAAAAAAGGTATGAAATATGGGTGAAAATAGAGAGAAGAGGTCAGGGAACTACCCCTAAACAATACAGCTCTTTCCTCTCTTAGAAAATGGGCTAAAAAAACAAGTCTCCTTGATTAACCTCAATAGCCCAGTCTTCCCCAATAAAACTAGAATTCTCAGAGGCAGGAGCCCCATCTCCCCCTTTCTTCCCACCCTTGTCCTCAGACTCCCTCTGAACTCTGGCTTCCTCACCTCTGGATGATCAGCTTCAGGTCCCATCTCTAGAATACTGACTAGTCCCTCTGGCCGGAGTAGCAATCCCAATGACAGGGCCCCCTGGTCCTTGTGCTTTGGAGGGTTTTGGTTGATCTTCCACTATAGTGGAGATGGAGGGAAAAGAGGAAAACAGAAAAAAAAATACATAATTTGGAGCCCTACAGGTCTGACCTAGTGGTCCACTACTCTTTCCAATGTTTTACCCATTTTAATTCCATTCTCTCTTAGAAAGGTCCTGGGGAAGTCTCCCTAGCTCATTATACAGTTTACCTGGGGCACAGGGGTCCTTGAATGGGCCAACAAAGTCAGACGGGAGCCCAGGCCCCGTTCCAGGAGTGCTGTCAAGGTAGGAAGTATGGCAGTTACATAGTCCCCTCCATGGTCCTGCAATTCTGACCACAGCTTCAGCCTTCGGCAGGCAGTATCCAGACAGCTCAGGGGATATATACTGGTGAGGGAGGGAGGGATCAGGAAAGGGAAGAGAAAGGACAAAGAAAAATAAGACCACAAGTTGGACATTATTAAGTAGTTTTGTTAGTCCCCTCTCCAGAAACCCACTAGGATTTTCCCACCCCTACACCCCACTTCTGCCATCTCACTGGAGAACATGGTCAAAGGTTCGAATCATAGATTTGGGTGTCATAAGCAGCATCTGAAACCCATCTGCAGTCTTGTCATCCAGCACAGTCATAGACAACTGGGCTTCATGTTGTACCTGAGGGAAAAGGACAGATAGAAACAACTTAGGACTATGGGCAGCAGGACAGATTTCCTCAGGGAATAGCACATGGGTCAAAGCAACAGCTGTTTTGACATCTATGATGCTTCCCCCAAGTCTGAAGCACTCTGAAGGACATGGTATGGACAAAGAACTCAGTCCTAGAGGAAGTTTGGCATTTCCATCTTGTGATTATGCTTCCTCTAGTGTCCTCAACACAGAGTAGAAAATGGATCTAGGTACCTGCTGATATGTGGGAACTGTGACATCAGCACAGAGATTAAGGTGGCCTGAAGCATCCAAGAAAACCACAGAGAAGGCCTGATGAAAGTCAGCAACTGCTGGCTGAAGTGGAAGAAGGCAAAGAGGTCAAGAGCAAAAAAAAGAGAAAAAAAAAAGCACAAGCCAGGAGCCATCAACTCTACCCTTTTACTCCATGATCCTCTGACCCAAACCCTCATACCATCTCCTACCCCAAGCTGTTCCCTCTTTCCCCATTCCCCAACACCATCCCATTCCTTTCACCAGGTATCCCACTGACCAGAGACGGATCCGAACTTCGACACAAGCTGATGCCATTGACTGTCAGATCTGTGGCAGCTAGAGTTAGGGAGTTATGGAGGAAGAAGTGTCAGGTCAGCCCCTGAGCAGTGAGGAGGAAGGTTGTCCACCCAGCTGCATTCCTTTCCCTGATCTCCACTGCTAATTCACTGTGCTACAAGAGACCTCAGTTGCTATCTAGTCCTAACCATCCCCAAAAGGAATCCTTACTTCAAAAGAGCAAACAAATGGTCATTCAACTTTTGCTTGAAGACCTCCAGCCAGAGGAAACACATTAACCAACGCTCATATGGTACTGACTCAATGTCCCTTGCCATTCTAGTTGTCTTCCCTTTGGATTTTTATTGCCTTCTAAAAATATGGTGGTTAAAACTAAACATAACATGCCAAGTGGGATCTGACCAGGGCAGACTATAGGAGTACTCTCACTTCCTTATTCCTTTCCAAATGTTGCCTAAGACTAAATAAACTTTTGTTGGCTATATCACATTGTTGACTCACAGCAACCTTGCCACCCATCAAAAATTCCCGATTTTCTTTTAGACAGACTGATGTCTAGCCATGCCTTTCCCCTTCTTGAACTTGTGAAGTCATTCTTCTCTAGGCTTCAGTCTGTTTGTTTATAGAACAGGGCTGATAATTAATACCATAATATAATACTACTAATCAGAATAGGTGGGGGAAATCTTCCCCAACCCACCAAGGCCCATAATTTCTTTATCCTTCCCCATTCAGCTCTCCACCTTACCTAGGAACTGCAGAACATTCCTCAGCACTTGATAGCCACTCATAGACTTGCTGATTTTTCGAGTAGAGACCAAGAAGGCTACCAGCATGGAAATGATAAAGCCACTGAAGCCTCCAGTGCCCTAGGAGAAGGTTTGGGGATGGAAATATTGACTAGGTACAAACCCAGTACAATCCATACCCTACACCTGTGTTGGCAAACCTATAGCATGTGTGCTGGAGGGGCTGCTCCCCTACCCCTCTCCATTGCACCTGAGGACATTTCTCTTCTCTGTTCAGTAGCCCAATGGGAGCACTTCCTCCCTCCCATGTCTAGGGGTCACATGTGGCATGAGGGTTGTAGTTTGGGCACTTGGTCTCTAAAAAGTTTGCCATCACTGCCCTACACTGTCTATTTCTGGACCAAATCCTGATACTGTGTATGTATCCAGGTCTACAATGGTAGGGGGATGCTTCTCAAGGAAAGAACTAGAAAGTAATGCTTCAGATGAACAAGGGCAAAATAAGGCACCTCACTCCCAGGCCAAACCTTGTCCAGATCCCGCTGCCGAAGCCAGACTTTGAGCAAAATAATGCCATCCCGAAGGCCAGGGGAAGAGGTAAGTATGGCTGATAAAAGGTGAAGGTGAGATTCCAAAACTTCATCAAAAAGGAGCAAGGTGTTGTAGTGAGGGGTGGGAGGATCCAGGACACCTGAGGTGGGGGTCAAATCAGAAGAGATCAGAAAAACTAGTCTCTCCCATTTCCCTAGACCTTTTCCCAAGAATCCCCCTTTCCCTCCAAAATCCTTTGTCCCACTCCACCTCCAGGCATCAAACCTTACCTTCAATCATTTAGGATGGCCCTCCTTCCCTACATATATGCTTTTTTGTTCCCCACGTCTCCCAATCTCTTGCTCTTACCCTCCTCTGGGGGAGACTTGTCCCAAAACCAGGTGGTACGGACATTGTTCTTGGAAGGCAGCAGGCGGCATAAGCGGAAGAACTCAGGCGGTGGACAGGGGTATAAGCGCACAGTGACTAGTCTCTCATCCTTTCCTGGAGAGAGGTTGGGGATGTTGAGATCCTGGATCTCTTCTCAGCTTGAGGGCAGCAGTTCTCTAAGATTGGGGTCATCTCTACCTTATCCTACTAGGAAATTCTAGAAGATGCCTGTGTACCACCTAAGTCTTGGGGACTTTCCAGGGCACAGTCTCATACTTCTGTACTTACCTGCAGGACAGAGCAGCAACAGGGGCTTCAGGTGACAACCATTTATGTAGGAGAAACGGACACTACTGAAAAGTGGATCCCGAGACAAGTGGTGGCCCAGATAAGCTAAGTATAGGGCACGCTTTCTTAGGTAGCGCTGATTTAGCCCATCTTTGTCTTGTAGGATTTCCTGTTGAGGGGAAAAGGGCAATACTAGATGACAGGAGGATAGCAGCAGTGTGATAGCAATGAAGGGTTTAGAGCCTTCAATTCAAGGCATCACACTGTCATTCATTGGTTATCTGAGCATTGGCAAATTACTTAAGATTCTCTGATTAAACTAAGTATGGAATTTTCTTCTTTTTTTCTTTAGAAACAACTTTTAACAATTGTTTTCTTATATTTTTCAATTCGGATTCTCTTCCTACCCCAACCCTCCCCAAGACAGTCAATGATCTATTATAGGTTATACCAGTGCTTTCATGCAATACATATTTCCATATACCCCATGTTGTGACAGAAGACACATATCATATATACAATAAAACTCATCTAAGAAAAAATAGGAAAGATGGCACATTTTGATCTGCAATCAGACTCCAACAGCTGCTTTGGCTCTGGATAACAATTTTTATCCTGAATCCTCTGGGGTTATGTTGGAACCTTGTTTTGCCAATAAGTTTAGTCCTTCACAGTTGATCATTGTACAATAATGGGGCTGATAATTATCATCTTACAATATTTCTTTCTTTAAAAAAAAAAAAAAACCCTTACCTTCCACCTTAGAATCAATACTGTGTATTGGTTCCAAGACAGAAGAGTGGTAAGGGCTAGGCAATGGGGTTAAGTGACTTGCCCAGGGTCACACAGCCCTAGGCATGTCTGAGGCCAGATTTGAAACTAGGACCTCTTGCCTCTAGGTCTGGCTCTCAATCCACTGAGCCACCCAGCTGTCCCCTATCATACAATATATCTTGTTACAATGTTCTCCTGGTTCTGCTCAGTTCACTTTGCATGTAAGTCTTTTGAGGTTTTTCTGAACTCATCCTGTTCATTTCTTATGGGACAATAGTATTCCACTACAACCACATACTACAGCTTGCTAAGTATGGAATTTAATACCATGCCTACTCCATAGAGGGGAAAATTGAACCTCAAAGAGGATCAATGATTTGCCCAAGGTCACAAAGTGAATTTGTGGTAGTCAAGACAGGCCTCCTAGTTCCTAGTCTGCTCTCCTCTACTAGACTGAAGTAAAAAACTTCTAATAAATATTTCTAATGATGTTTTCAATAGGCTTTAAGGGAGAGCCAAGATTTGTAACAATAATTACCTTTTCCTGTCCTCTTTAGTTTTAGTGCCTTTGGTGTCTAATTCCTTCACTAATTATTTTATCATGTTTCTAACTTTTAAAAAAATCCTGACAATTGGGTTAAGTGACTTGCCCATGGTCACATAGCTAGGACATATCTGGAGTCATATTTGAACCCAGGATTTCCCAACTCCTGGCCCAGCACTCTGTTCAATGAGTTACCCTGCTACCCCCCCAGAGGGTCAATTTCTTTAACTTTCTCAATAAAACCAAAGCTTAGCATGGTTCCTGGCACACTGCAGGCACTTTATTAATACTTAGTGACAACCTCATATTTACAGAGCAACTGCTGTTCTCTAATCCTTTTCATATATTTAAAATGCCTCAATTTAACCCTCACAAAATCCCTATTAGCACACGAGGTATCTAGTCATATATCTATGTTAAAGATGGATCTGCTAAATTGCAGATTAAGTGACGGGCATAAGCTGGCAATGGAAAGAATTTAGATCTCTACATTCCCAATGTGGAGTTCTTTCCATGATGCTGCCCTGGCTAAAATGCAACCCTTTCTTCCTCCCCTAGGCCATGTTCATAGGCTCTTCTCTATTGGCTAGGTCAAGTTCAGGACAACAATTCTGCAAGTAGCACCTGGCCTATCTAAAGAAGATAACTAGAGCATTCTAGGGCCCAGCCTGTAATTCTAGCTTCTCCCAAATTCATCCTAAATATCACTGTTCTGACATAAGTCTTACCTTTGGCATAGTCAACACCACATCAACATTGACCTCTGGTCGGACACATGTTCCTAGCAGGTAGCTGCCCACTACAGTGACCTGAGTGGGAGGTAAGAAGTGGAAGCGACCTTTCACAGCAAAAGGCTTCTGGATGAAGGGTACTCTTACACCTTTAGGCAGCCATGACTGGTCTGTCATCTGAGAAGGGAGAAAGATGGAAGAGACATATATATAAAGTTAGAGGCAAAGAAAGAGACCAAAAGGGTCACTAGATTCCCAGAAATACAGACAAAAAAAATTATTTGAAAGGCAGAGAACCCTGAGTATGGAAGGGAACATAGTCCAAGGCAGACTATGGCCCACCTTTCAGGTGTAGGAATCCCTCATGCCACCATCCCATTTCCTCTAGCCCCTGAGGACCCTGTAACTCCAACCTTGGCAATGAGCTCAAGCTCCCAAGCTAAGCTTCATAGAAGAAGAGAGGGCTCCTGGACACCAGCTTCCCTATTTCTCAAATAGTATGACTGTACCTTTAGGACTATGGGGACCCAGAAGTTTTCCACTCATGATTCCAGTCCCTAAGGAGCTCTCTTCTTGTCCTTCTACTTAGAATCCTCCAACCCTCTCCCCCCTTTTCTAACCTAGATACCACCTCAACTCCCACCTACTGGTTTCTCACTGGCCCAAACTCACGTCAGTCACTTTGGTTGAAGGGACACTAAGAATTCGTTGTTTAATCTCACGCAAGAAGGTATCAATCCGCTGTTGCTTCTTCTCCTTCAGCTTTACCTCCTTTAATAGCTCCTCCATCTAGGGGAATTAGGGTAAATAGGAAGGCCTTCAAAACTCTTTCCACATATCAAAACCAAAGTTCAAATAGTTACAATAAGGCCACTAGAAACTATGAGACCATCTGGTCCTCCTCACCCCATATTCCTCTAGCCTCAGGCCCTAGATCTTGAAGGAAAAAGGGAGTGTCAATTCTGACCTCCCGCTATCTTGGTCCAGTCTCCTCTTACACCTATCCCAAAATAGAGCTCCCTCATTCAGAATATAAATTTATCCATTAGGGTCAATTAACATCCTTTATATTTAGGAATGAGGAGAGGATTTCTCTATAGCAATGTTTCTTTGAATAAGAGCAAATCTCAGCTCACTAGAGGGGTCTATGGGTAACACAAGTCTATAGTAGGTATTAAAACTGAGATTTTTAGTCACAGGAATGAAGAGTAGTCTCACTCTAGAGCCAATTATCTACCTTTCCTTCTATTAAGTATGTCACTGAAAGGTGATGGCATATGCCTCTATTAGTTTAGTGGTAAGAACACTGGCCTAGAAAGAAAACGGGATCAGTTCATTCTTGTCACTAACTAGCAGGTGTCCTCACCTCTCTTAGTTTTTTAGATTTTCCCTCTGTCAAGAAGAGGTTCCTAAGATTTTTGTCAGCTCTAACACTATGATGAACGTCAGTGAAGAACAAGGAAATAAGCATTTCTATAGCATCTACTATGTGCCAAGCACTGCAATAAGCACTTTTAAAATACTATTTCTTTTGATCCTCACAACCATCCTTTGAGGTAGGTGTCCCATTTCACAGTTGAAAAAACTGAGGCAAACAGGTTAACTAATTTGCCTATGGTCACACAAGATTGTCTGAGCCTGGATTTGAACTCAGATCTTCTTGACTCTAGGTACAGTGCTCTACATGCAGCTACCTAGCTGCCATAAGTATTTATAGCCATTTACAATTTTCAAAGTTATCAGTAGAATATAAACTCCTTTAAGGCAGGGATTGTTCCCTCCTTTCTTTTCTTTCTTTCTTTTTTTTTTTTAGGGGGGTGTGGGGGGGGGGAATGAAGTAGGTGTTATTGTATCCCAAGCACCTAATACCTTGTCTATAAGATGTTAATCTACAGATGCTTCTTCAATTCAGTGATTTCATTTGATCATCACAAAGGGAGTTAGTAGAGGGGCCAGAAATAGAATCTAAGTTTCATAAATCTCAATCGGATGTTCTTCCTCTTATACCATACTACTCTCTGGCTTACAAGTGGGAAAATGAAAGACAACCTCTGAGGAATCAGCACTAAGAAATCTTAAGAGATCACACTTAACTTTAGACAGGACTAGGGAATCTTCATTCAAGAAACACCCTCAGTAGCTGTAGAATCCAACTACTGAGCTTTACGGACCTATTTCTATCACCCTTTCCATTCCTACTGCCCCCAGGCAGAAATACTTCCCTAGGTCCTAACCTGCATTCGGAGAAGGTTGGAGTGGAAAAGGTTTTCTGTCTCTTTCATCTGGCTCAGCTCTTCATTTGTAGGTTCCTTGTATAGCTGGGCTTGACTCAGCTCAACAGGTAGCAGGAATCCCCCATCCTGAGCCCCTTTCCGATGCTTCTTGGCAGGAGGGGTATCCTTGTTTTCCTGTGACTCCATGTCTTCCATAATGGGGTCTGTTATCTGTGTCAAGAGAGATGGGGGTGATCTCATTTATACTTGATTCTGACCTCACCTGTGACCCTGCTCCCCACTTTTAGATCTTCTAAGACTCTACTGTTTTACTATATTATATGGGAATGGACAAATTCATATAGCAGGGTGAGTTTATCAATTGCTTTCTTCCTAAACAGGAAAAGCCAAGCTGTAGAAGGGATTTATATTTTGGTGGGAAAGAAATGTACCAGAGAACTTCATAAAAACTGGTCAGATGATTGGGGATGTAGACTCTAAATGATCACCCTAGTGCAAACATCAATAATATGGAAATAGGTTTTGATCAATGATTCATGTAAAACCCAGTGGAAATGTGGGTTGGCTATGGGAGAGGGGTGGGAGGAGAGGAAAAGAACATGAATCATGTAACCATGGAAAAATTTTCTTAATCAATTAAAAAAAAACTGGTCAGGTCTGCATACATATTGTATACCCAGACCACTTCTCTATCCAACTACTGAACAAAGCTTTCTTCTCTCCCAGAATACTCTTATTCAGTGCCTGAGCCTACAACAACCTTTGTATCTTAATCTCTATGTCCCCTCCAAAGAGGTTTAACAGATTGGACCCTCACCCAAAGGAGTGCATAACACTTAATATATGCAACACAAATCCAGTATAGTATATGACTGGACCATTTACTGAATGATATACTATTTTACAGACAAGAATATAGAGACCTTGAGAAAAAAATGACTTATCCAAGTTCAATAAACCTAGCTACAGAAACGGGATTCAAAATTCAGATCTGCCTTTATGTCTAGTGTTTTTTCCACATTGCATGTATATATCAGAAATAAAATGTCAGATTTCCCCTGTTATTTCAGATGTCACAGTAAAGGGCCCCTGGTTTTTATATTTCCTCTCAATCAGATCAGGAAAGATAAAGGGTGCTAAGAACCAACCTGCTCAAACATACTTTACCATCTTTTCTACTTGTCCAAAGTTCCATCCCTTCTAAGAAATATGCCTGCCCTATCACAAAATTAAAAGTAACTATCAATATTTACCAATCCCTGATGTAAGACCAATCAAGTGCTCAAAGAGTAGGGAAGATAGGGAAGGAAGGACAGCCCAAGTAAACTCAAATGATGAAAATATAAGATAGGATATGGTGAGATTCAAATAAGTAGTACAGCAAACAAGGACCACAGTTCACAACAGATGACTGGGAGTTAGGAGATCTAGGTTTTTATTCCTGGCTCTGCTGATAACTAGCTATCTTTCAGGATTCCTTTGGCAAGTCATTTCATCTTTCTCTGTTTCCTCATCCATAAAATGAAAGCACTGGACTATAGGCTAAAAGAGTATTAGAATCAGAATGGACACCTGACCCATCCAATCTAAACAAGAATCCTCTCTTCAACAGATCAGGTGACTGGTCATCCTGCCTTTGCTCTAGTAAGGAAGAACCCACTACTTCTTCAGGCACTCTGGAGCAGTTATAATTATTAAAACATTTTTCCTTACATGGAGAACCGTTTCTAGGCCATTGCTCTAGATCTGTCTTCCAGGACTGAATAGAACCAAGAACAATCTTACACATGACAACATGACTTTAAATACTCAAACACAGCTATTAACATTCCTGGTTTTCTTCCTCCAGGCTAAATGTTCCCAACTACTCCAGCATATTCTCATATTAACATGATCTCAGGGCCCTTTACAATTATGGTTCTAACACTCTTGAGGTTATCAGCCTCATCCTTATATAATGTTGTATCCACGGGTACAGCTAAACCATCAACTTCCACTTTTCTAACAATGAACATCTCTTAATATAACCAAGACCAGAGTTTATTATCATTTTTCTACTCATATTGAGCATATGGGTCACTAAAAATCTCCCATCTTTATTTTACTTGGCCCCAATGTTCTAGCCTGAGATCTTTTCTGATACTGTCTGCCATCCAACAGGTAAAACCATTCCTTTTGGCTCTATAACATTATCAAATATGTAAACAATATCATCGAAAAGTAGCCATTTACCTGATTTTTATAAGCATGTCATCTTCATCTTTATTGAAGTCACTGATAAAAATGTTTAACAACACGCGGTCAGAAAAATCCCTACAATACTTCACTACAGACCTCCCTGCAGGAGGAGGTGAACCTATTAATTACTCTCTTTTTAAGCAGCAGGTCATTCAAGCAACTCAGAATCTACATAATCGTATTAGCTATTTTCTAGATCACATCTCACCACCTTGTCCACAAGAAAAAAAAAAGCACGAAAAAATCTTTGTTAAATTTCTTTCCAAAGACTTTCTCCTTTTAGCTCAAAGCCTTCCGATTCTTTCATTTCCAGCACAAAATTATTACGGACTTAGCACTTACTGATTTAATTCCTAGTGAGGATGCTATCACCCCCTCCCCCAAACTCAAAACGCAAAATCCTTCAGACCTGAGTCCAAGTCTCATTCCCACTTTTCCTTATGGAAAACTCGGGCCACACTGACAATGCTTAAGTGAAAAACATTCATTAAACGCCTCCTGTGTACAAAGAACGGTCTCGTTCCAGCGTTTACAGTTTAAGTCAGCCCCCAATCACGCAGAGGTTTTCAGTGATACAGGAACGGGTCTCTCCAGCCCGTCAGAGACAAATACCAAAACAGCAGAACCCGAGCCTCCCCCTGAGCTTCCGGCCAAAAGTCGGAGATTTACCGAACAACTGAACATGAACACGCGGAGGTCACGTCTCCGGGTTTCAAGGAGCGAGGGTGGGGAGACAGAGCCCCAGCTGTCTACCTGAAATTCATCCTTCTGTAGACCTAACGAACAACTGTCTCCTCTAACCCCCAGCCTCTCCAGGACTTCCCTTCCTCACCTCGAGTTCCCCGGGAGTGCCGCGAACCGGGGCTCTTTCAGGAGCCGGCCCCATAACGGCAGCAGCTAAGCCTGACTCCCTCGCCGTTCTCCCCACGTGGGCGGAAGTTCCGGACGAGTTCCTCCCACCGTCTAATGAGAACCCGGCTCCTGCACCCAACCATAGTTCGTCCTAATTGGTTGACTACTAGAAAGTTGTTTTGCCATTGGGCCCGACATTCTCGACACGCCTCCCCTTTCCCAGAGAGAGATGGAGGTTTACAAGGGCTTGGGCCTCCGCTGTGAATTGCGGCATTTTGCGACATTGCACCGGAAGTTCGTCAAAAGTCACTTGATTACGATGCCCCAGTGGTTTTCGCTGTTTTAAAAGAGAACAACACGTGTCTGGGTATTCCCGAGTTAAAACGTTATTTTATCTGTGCCCAGGTCCTCCCAGGCCTAGGTAGTTGGTCTTTTGGTTTCAGCCCATGGAAAGAACCTCGTCCCATTCTTGCTACCTTCCCTCACCATTATGGCCAACAAGTGTCTTTCTGTCGCTTTTCCACTATCGTTGCCGTTTGCTTCTGCTGGATGTAGACCGCAGGCTTGAAAAATCTTTCAGAAAGACCTTTTTTTTTTAAATTTTAAATCCTTAACTTCTGTGTATTGACTTATAGGTGGAAGAGTGGTAAGGGTAGGCAATGGGGGTCAAGTGACTTGCCCAGGGTCACACAGCTGGGAAGTGTCTGAGGCCGGATTTGAACCTAGGACCTCCTGTCTCTAGGCCTGACTCTCAATCCACTGAGCTACCCAGCTGCCCCAGAAAGACCTTTTTTTAAGGACTGGATCGTCTGGCTCTCAGCCCCAGTTTATGCTCGAGCATCCAGGCTGACCTCTACTTATGCCAGGAAGGGAGAAGCTTCCTGATGTCCAGGCATCACTTAATGTTTTGAGACTTTGTGGCGGCCTTCTTGGAGAGGTTGTTGCTTTGTTCCTAGCCCTGAACAAAGGAACAAAGTAAGAGCCTTTGCTTGAAAATCTCGAAACCTGGTTTCATTTCCCATCTTCGTTGCTTTCATTCAACGTCTGTGGATCAGAGGACTGCAGTTAAGACTTGGCAGAGACCTAGCTACTTAGTATATAGTCGGGTCAGATTGCTGAGAATAGCTAAGTCTTTCATGGTGGATCATACAGTATTACTGTCACTGTGTACAGTATTCTTTTAAAGACTAAAAACCCGGGGAAGGTTTTGTAGTCTTCTCACTCTCAATTCTCTGCAATTTGGCTTCTGATTTCATCGTTGATTGGAAACTACTTTCACCAAAATTACCTAAGACTTGTTTTTAGAAATTTACTACTTAAGGGAGTTTTCACACAATGAAATCAAAACTATCAATAAACACATGAAAAGATGTTCTAAATCCTTCCTGATTAGAGAAATGCAAATTAAAACAACTCTGAAGTACCACCTTACATCTTGCAGATTGGCAAAGGAAAGTGATAAATGTTGGAAGGGATGTGGCAAAATTGGGACACTGATACTCTGCCAGTAGAGTTGTGAATTGTTCCAACCATTCTGGAGGACAATTTGGAACTATGGGCAAAAGGCTTTAAATGAATGCAGTTGTACCACTGCTGGGTTTGAACCCCAAAGAGATAATAAGGGAAAAGACTTGTACAAAAAAATCTATAGCTGCACTCTTTGTGGTAACCAAAAATTGGAAAATGGGGTGGGGGCATCAATTGGGGAATGGATCAATAAATTGTGGTATATGTTGGTGATGGAATACTATAGGAATAAAGGAATATGCTGAAAGGAATAAAGAACTGGAGGAATTCCATGTGAATTGGAAAGACCTCTAGGAATTGATGCAGAGTGAAAAGACCAGAACCAGGAGTACATTGTACACAAATACTAATACATTGTGGTATGATCAAATGTAATAGACTTTTCTACTAGCAGCAATGCAATGACCCACAACAATCCAGAGGAACTTAGGAAAAAGAATGCTGTCCACATCTAGAGAAAGAACTGTGGAAATGGAAGTACATTAGAAAAATATGTGATCGATCACATAGTTTGATAAGAATATGATTGGGGTTTTGATGTTAAAGGATCACTCTACTGCAGATATGAATAACATGGAAATAGGCTTTTTGTTTGTTTGTTTTTTTAAAACCCTTACCTTCCATCTTGGAGTCAATACTGTGTATTGGCTCCAAGGCAGAAGAGTGGCAAGAGCTAGGCAATGGGGGTCAAGTTACTTGCCAAGGGTCACACAGCTGGGAAGTGTCTGAGGTCAGATTTGAACCTAGGACCTTAAAAAAGGCCTGGTTCTCAATCCACTGAGCTACCCAGCTGCCCTCTGGAAATAGGTTTTGACCAATGACACATGTATAACCCAGTGGAACTGCTTGTCAGCTTCAGGAGTGGGGTGGATCATGAATCATGTAACCATGGAAAAATATTCTAAATTTAAAAAAAGGAAAAAAAAAGAAATTTACTATTTATTTTCAACACGTAGTTAAATTTTTGTTCTGTATTATCTTCTTCCCCACCCATTGAGAAGTCAAGAAATGTGGTCAGTTATACATGTTAAATCAACAAAACTTATATTCATATTAACCATGTTGCCAAAAAAAAAAAAGTGAAAAACAATGCTTCAATCTGCAATCAGACTAAATTTTCAGAATCAATTTTCTCTGGAGGTGGACAGCATTTTTCATCCAAAGACCTTCATAATTGCCATAGATCATTGCTGAGAATAGCTAAGTCATTCACAGTTAATCATACAATATCACTGTTAATGTGTACATGTTCTAAGGACTCTGTTTACTTTGCATTAGTTCATAGAAGTCTCCCCAAGTTTCTAAAAACACAATAGTATTCCAACACAATCATATATCACAACTTGTTGAGCCATTCCTCAAGTAAGGAACGTTCTCTCAATTTCTAATTTTTTTGCCACCACAAAAAGAACTTACAAATATTTTTGCACATATGGGTACTTTTCCTTTTTCTTTGATTTCTTTGAGATACAGACTTAGTAGTGGTAATGTCCAGTAAAAAGTTGCCCACAGTTTTATATCCCTTTGATCATGGTTCCAAGTTGCTCTCTAGAATAGTTGGATCAGTTCACAACTTCCCTGCATTAGTGTCTCAATTTTCTCACATCTCCTTCCAAGTTTTTTCATTTTCCTTTTCTGTCATATTAGCCAATTAAGTGTGAGGTAGTAACTCAGAGTTTTAATTTTCATTTCTGTAATATATAGTAATTTAGAGTGTTTTTCATTTGACTATAGACAACTTTCATTTCTTGGTCTGAAAACTGCCTATTCTTATCTTCTGACCATTTGTCAACTGGGGAATGACTTGTAATCATAAAAATATTACTCAGTTCTCTATATATTTGAGAAATTAGGCCCTTATTAAAGAAAATGTAAAAAAATAAATCCCCCAATTTCCTTTTTTCCTTCTAATCCTGGCTGCATTGGTTTTGTCTGGGCAAAAAAAAATTTTTTTTTAATTTAATGTAATCAGAATTATCTATTTTATTTCTCATGATCCTCTATCTCTTTTATCCTTAAATCTGACAGACAGGTATTCCATATTTGCTTCTGATAACCCCCTTTATGTCTAAATCATATTGCCATTTTGACCTTATCTTGGTATATGGTGTGAGGTATTATTCTATATTCTTGTTGTTTAGTCATTTCAGTCATGTCTGACTCTAATAGACCCATTTTGGGGTTTTCTTGGCAGAGATACTGGAGTGGTTTGCCACTGCCTTCTCTATCTCATTTTATAGAAAAGGAAACGGAGGCAAATAGGGCTAAGTGACTTGACCGGGTTATATAGCTACTAAGTTGTCTGAGGCCAAATTTGAATGAAGATTTGAAGGAAGATAAGGTTTCCTGACACCAGGTCCTGCACTCTATATCCTTTGTGCCACCTACCTGCCTTAGTCTATACCTAGTTTCTGCCCAAACTGCTTTTCAGTTTTCCTAGGAATTTTTGTCAAATAATGTGTTCTTGTCCCAAAATCTTGGGTCTTTTGTTTTATCAAACAATAGATTACTACAGTTTTGTGGCAAAATTGGGACATTGATGCATTGCTGGTGGAGTTGTGAACTGATCCAGCCATTCTGGCTGGCAATTTGGAATCACGCTCAAAGGGCTATAAAAGAATGCCTGCCCTTTGATCCAGCCATACCATTGTTGGGTTTGTACCCCAAAGAGATCATAGATAAACAGACTTGTACGAAAATATTCATAGCTGCGCTTTTTGTGGTGGCAACAAATTGGAAAAGGAGGGAATGTCCTTC
>NC_058130.1:268236213-268246428 GCF_016433145.1 Gracilinanus agilis | reverse complement strand
GGGGTGCGGGGGGGGGGGTTGAAGGGGAAAGGTGGAGCATGAATCATGTAACCATGTCAAAAATGAATATTAATAAATGTTAAAAAAAATAGATTACTACAGTTGTTTAATACTGTGTATTGTGTAACTAATTTATTCCACTTATCTATCTCTCTATTTAGCCAATACCAAATTATTTTCATGATTACCACTTTGCAATACAGTTTGAAATCTGGTATTGCTAGGCTACTTTCCTTCATTTTTTTTTGTATTTTTGACTTTTTTCCCAGATGAATTTTGTTATTATTTTTTCTAGTCCCATAAAATAATTTTTGGTAATTTAGTATGGCACTAAATAAGTAAATTAGGTAGAATTATCATTTTTATTATATTAGGTTGGCCTACCTATGAGCAATTAAGATTTCTCCAATTGTTTAGATTTGTCTTTATTCATGTAAAAAGTGTTTTGTAATTTTGTTCATACAGAACCTGGATTTGTCTTGGCAGGTAGTTTCACAAGTATTTTATATTGCCTGCAATTATTTTCAATGGGATTCCTCTTTCTATCTCTTCCTGGCAGACTTTGTTGGTAATATATAGAAATGCTGATGGTTTATGTGGGTTTATTTTGCATCCTGCAACTTTACTAAAGTTGTTGATTGTTTCAAGCTAGTTTTTTAGTTGATTCTCTAGAATTCTCTAAGTATGCCATCATATCATCTGCAAAGAGTAATCATTTTGTTCCCTCATTGCCTATTCTAATAATTTCAATTTCTTTTTCTTCTCTTATTCTCTGCATATTCTTCTATATATTCTCTATAGCTCGCATTCCTAGTATAATATTGAATAATAGACCTCCTTGCTTCACTCCTCATCTTATTGGGAAGACTTCCAGCTTAGCTCTATTACAGATGATAATTGCTAATAGTTTTAGATAAATACTACTCATCATATTAAGGGAAAATCCATTTATTCTTAAGCTTTCTAGTATTTTTTATAGGCATAGGTGTTGCATATTGTCAAAAGCTTTTTCTTCATTTATTGAGATAATCATGTAATTTTTGTTGTTTTTGTTATTGATATGGTCAGTCATACTGATAGTTTTCCTAATATTGAACCAGCCCTGAATTCCTGATATAAATACACCTGGTCACAGTGTATGATATTTAGGATATAGTTCATAATCTTGCTAGTATTCATTAGAGGAATTGTACTACAGTTTTCTTTCTCTATCTTTGCTCTTTCTGGTTTAGATATCAACATCAAGTTTGTGTCATAAATGGAGTTTGGTAGGATTCCTTCTTTTCCTGTTTTTCTAAGTAGTTTATATAGTTTTAGAATTAATTGTTCTTTAAATGTTTGGAAGAATTGACTTGTGAATCCATCTAGTCCTGGAATTTTTTTCTTAGGAAGGTCATGGAATATCTTGTTCAATTTCTTTTTTTTTTCTAAGATATGTTATTTAAGTATTCTTTTCCCCTTCTGTTAATCTAGACAATTTATATTTTTTGTCAGTATTCATCCATTTCACTTTAGATTATCAGACTTAATGGCATATAATTGGGCAAAATAGCTCTTAATGATTAATTTCCTCTTCATTGGCAATGTTATTCTCCTTTTCATTTTTGATATTGGTAATAAAAACCAAATTAATGTCTCCTCCCCATTAGACCAGCACTTCCTTCTATTTATTAGTTCAATGTTTTTTTCTTACTTTAATTTTATTAAAGAACAGTAAGGACTAGCAACTGGGTTAAGTTACTTGCCTAGTGTCATACAGATAGGAAGCATATGAGGCCAGATTTTAACCTAGGACCTCCTTTCTCCAATCCTGGCTCTCTATCCACTGACTCAGATAGCTTTTTCTTTGTCCAATAATTCTTGGTTCATATGTCCTTGATATGTTTTCTAGGTCAATAGTTTTTCTGATGGAATGTTTCATATTTTCTTCAATTTTTTTTATTCCTTTTGACTTTGTCATTGTTTCTTATGTCTCATGAAATCATTAGATTCCACTTCCCCAATTTAAATTTTTAGAGAATTATTTTCTTCAGTGAGTTTTTGCATCTCTTTTTCCATTTGGCCACTTCTGCTTTTTAAGAAATTCTACTCTTTAGTGAATTTTTGTATCTCTTTTTACATTTTTGGCTATTTCTGTCTTTAAGATGTTATTTTCTTCAGTATTTTTCTTCCTCTTTTACCAAAGTTATTGACTCTCTTTTTATACTTTTCTTGTATCTGTTGGAAAGACCCCTACCCCCTTACACTTGATTTGATTTAAGTGATAGTGATTAGTTTAAACTTAATATTGTGATTCTAAAGTGATTAGTAATCCCATTATAATCTTAATTACAATTAGTAGAATTTATGATTTTATAAGGATCTCTAACTAAAGCATAAAACTGCTTCTAAGGGAGTTTACAACCCCTCCCTAACTCATGTTTCCCTTCTATCATAAGATGCTGACCATCTGAGTTCAGACCCTGTAATGCTGCATCATCTCCTGATATGGTGCAAGAATGCTCACCCTTTCCTATTTGGAAATAACCATCCACCCAACAGATCAGATGAGCCCTAAGATAATGGTCATCAGTATTTCTTAATAAGAGTATTGTCTTGTGATTTGACCTTAAGACTAATATGGGTTTTCCCTTAATAAACTAGCCAATCAGCTTTGTAGGTGGGTTACAGTTTCCAAAGAGTCAACCTGATGCTGCAGTCTTTTGATAAAATCATCATCCTTGTTTGGAAATATTCACTTTGTCATTGTCTTGGTATAAAAACCAGGTCTCTGCTGCCGAGCCTTTGTTGACTGCTGGTTTCTAACTCTGTAACTGGCACGCAGCATCCAGGTTTATATGGAGGACTTGACCCTCTTCCAATAAACTCTAAAATTCTACCTTGACTTGGAGAAATTTGGCTTTTGACTTTATTTATCTAAATTGTTTAAATTGGGGCAGTGGGTAAATTTCCGTGACATATCCCTCTCATTTCTTTTCCCAATTTTCTCTCTACCTCTTGTATTTGATTTTTAAACTATTTTTTCAGCTCTTCCAGGAATTTTTGTTGCCCCTATATCCAATTCACATTTTTTCTTTGAGACTTTCATTTTTTTTGACAATGATTTCTTTTTATGAATTTGTGTCTTGATCTTCCCTATTACCATACAGGTTATTTTGTTGTTGTTGTTTGTTCATTTTCCCAGTCTATTTCTTGACTTTTTAACTTTATGTTAAAGTTGGTCTCTGTTCCCTAGGGTGGAGGGGGCACTGTCCCAAACTTCAGGTTTTTTATGCTACTCTTTTAAGAGCTAGTTCTGTGGATGTGTAAAATTTTCACTTCTTCCAAGGATGTATGATCCAAGGAGAAGAGTGGACACTATTCTCATCCTGGGTTGTACTCTGGTCTTTCTCCAATAAAGGTCCTTGCTTCACTGTAGCCACAAGTACTACTGCACCTTTTGACCTGGAACTATGACCAAGGCGCCTGCTCTCCTGCTGCCTCAAGCACTAGTGTTCTTCTCTGCCCTAGAACTCTGCTTATTGGGCAATGCAATAGGGTGTGGTACCTACTGCCAGCAGAGGGTACCCCATAATCTCTTTCTGACCATTTGTCCAACTCCCTTACCATTTGTAGGCTAAGAGCTCTCAAAGTTACTGTTGCTGCAGTTGCAGCAGCATTCAAGGTCTGTGGCTGCTGTTGCTGCAATGTGTGCACTAAGCCAATCCCCACCTCAGTGTCACAGATCTCTCCTGCCATCCTCTTAAGTTGTTTTGGGTAGGAAAACTGTCTTACCTCAACTTTTTGGTAGCTCTGATACTCCAAAATCTGATATTTGGAGGGGAATGTTGGGAGAGTTCAGCTGCCTATACTTTGCCATCTTCCCAATGAACTCTTAACTGTTGAATCTATTCTATATCTAGTCTATTCTCCATCCTCATTCTTCTCTACTTTTCAGCAGCCTTTGGCATTGTCAGGTACCCTCTTCTTGATACTCTCTCTAGGTTTTTGTATCACTGCTCTCTCTTGGTTCTTTTCTTACCTGTGATATCTGTGTAGTCTCTTTTGTTGGATCTTTAGGTTAGTGAACCTTGGGTATCCCCTGAATCTCTGTTCTATACCTTCTTTTCATCATGTATACTACTTCCCTTGGAGAATCTGATCAACTCTGACCAATTCAATTTCATCTTTACACTGATGATTCTTAAATCTATTTACCCAGCCCTAATCTTTCTCCTGACTTCCAGTCTCACATGTCCTACTGCCTGTTGGACATCTTGACCTGAATGTCCCCTATACTTCTTAAACTCAATGTGTTCAAAACTAAACTCTTTTTCTCAAACCCTCCCCTCTTTCCAAATTTCCCATTTCTGATAAGGGCACTACTTTCCTCACAGACACCTGGCCTATAATCTTGGTATCATCCCCTTCACTCTCACTTCCACAATCCAATCAGTTGCCAAGTGTTGATTTTTCTACTTTTATAATATCTCTTTTATATGCCCCTTTCTCTCCTCTGACAATGTTACTACCCTGGTTCAGGCTCTTATCACCTCACACTTGGATTATTGCAGTAGCTTAATGGTTGGTCTCATTGCCTCAAGTCTTTCCCTGTTCCAAATTCTTCTCTGCTGTCAAACTAGTTTTCCTAAAGCCTAGGTCTGACCGTGTTGCCAACCCCCACCCCCTTCCCCATTCAGTTAATACCAGTGGCTACCTTTTATACTCAGCTAAAGTCCTGACTTCTGCAAAAGGCTTTCTCAGTTCTTCTTTATCTTAGTGCCATCTTTCTGAGATTATCTCTAATTTATCTTGGATATATGTTGTTTGTACATAGTTGTTTGCATATTGTCATCCTAGTAAGACTGATCTCCTTGAAAGCAAGAACTTTTTTGGGGGCTTTTATATCCCCCAACACTTAGCGAAGTGTCTGGCACATAGTAAGTACTTAATAAATCCCTTTTAACCTAACTCTTGGCTTTAGATAAATATGATTAACTATATTGAGGAAAAGTCCATTTGTTGGACAGCAAGGTAATGGATAGAGGGCCAAGCCTCTGACCTGGAGTTGAGAGGATCTGGGTTCAAATCTCTCCTTAGACAGTTCCTAGCTTTGTGACCCTGGAAAAGTCACTTAATCCCAATTGCTTAACCTTTACCACTCTTTGGCCTTGGAACCAATACTTCTAAAACAGAAGGTAAGAGTTTTTTTTAATTGAACATAAAAGAAAGATATGGGGAGAGTGCTTGTTCTAATTATTGCAAACCATTTCTGTAACATTAAAATTAATTGTTATTTGAATATTTAATAGCATTTATTTATAAATCCATATGGTCCCAGAGTGTGTGTGTGTGTGTGTGTGTGTGTGTGTGTGTGTGTGTGTTGGGTGGGTGGGTGTTTTTTTTTCAGAGTTGATTAGTGGCTTATTGAGTTTTTTTTTTCTGATAACAGTTTATTTAGATCGTCTTTTTTTTTCTTTTCTTTTCTTTGGACATTTTATACCTTTATAAGTTTTTATCCATTTCCTCTGTTACCACTTTTATCATATAATTGTGCAAAATAGTTTCTCATGTTTTCCTTTATTTCTTCTTCAATAGTAGTAAATTCTCCTTCATTTTTTATAAAAACAATTTCATTTTCCTCTCTTTTTAAAAAAAATCAGATTACTGGCTTTTAATTAAAAAAGAAAGAAGAAAATAAAATTAACAGTATCAAAGATGAAAAGGGCAACCTCACCTTAATGAAGAGGAAATTAAGGTAATTATAAGAACTATTTTGCCCAACTATATGGCAATAAATTACAATCTAGGTGAAATGGATAATTATCTACAAAAATATAAATTGCCTAGATTAACGAAAAAGGAAATAGAGTACTTAAACAATCCCATCTCGGAAAAAGAAATTGAACAAGCTATCAAGGAAAGATGAAAAAATCTCCAGGGCCAGATGGATTCACAAGTAAATTCTATCAAACATTTAAAGAACAACTAATCCCAATACTATACAAACTATTTGACAAAATGAGCAAAGAAGTTTTGCCAAATTTCTTTTATGACACAATTATGGTACTGATTCCAAAGCCAGGCAGATCAAAAACAGAGAAAGAAAACTATAGCCAATATCCTTAATGAACATAGATGCAAGAATCTTAAATAGAATACCAGCAAAAAGACTCCAGCAAGTGACCACGAGGATTATTCACTATGATCAGACGAGATTTATACCAGGAATGCAAGGATGGTTTAATATTAAGAAAACTATACATATATAATTGGCCATATCAAGAACCAAACCAACAAAAATCACATGGTTATCTCAATAGATGCAGAAAAAGCCTTTGACAAAATAAAACACTTATTCCTATTGAAAACACTGGAAACTATAGGAATAAATGGGCCTTTCCTAAAAAGAATAAACAGTATATACTTAAAACCATTGGCAAACATCATCTGCAATGGGGATAAGTTGGAAGCCTTCCCAGTAAGATCAGGAGTGAAGCAAGGATACCACCTGTATTATTTAACATGGTGCTCGAAACACTAGCAGTAGCAATTAGAGAAGAATAAGGAATTGAAGGGATTAAAGTAGGCAGTGAGGAGACTAAGCTATCACTCTTTGCAGATGATATGATGGTCTACTTAAAGAATCCTAGAGAATCAACTAAAAAGCTAGTGGAAATAATCAACAACTTTAGCAAAATTGCAGGATACAAAATAAACCCACAGAAATCATCAGCATTTCTATATATTTCCAACACAACTCAGCATCAAGAATTAGAAAGGGAAATTCCATTTAAAATCACCCTAGACAATATAAAATACTTAGGAATCTATCTGCCAAGACAAACACAGGAATTATATGAACACAACTACAAAACACTTTACATGCAATTAAAACTAGATCTAAATAATTGGAAAAACATTAATTGCTCACAGGTAGGATGAGCTAATATAATAAAAATGACAATGCTACCCAAATTAATTAACTTATTTAGGGTCATACCTATCAAACTACCAAGAAACTTTTTTTACTGAATTAGAAAAAAATATATAACAAAGTTCATTTGGAAGAACAAAAGATTAAGAATATCAAGGGAACTAATGAAAAAAAATGTGAAGGATGGGGGCCTAGCAGTACCAGATCTTAAACTGTACTATAAAGCAGTGGTCTTCAAAACAATATGGTTCTGGCTCAGAGACAGAAGGGAAGATCAATGGAATAAACATGGGGTAAATGTCCTAAGCAAGATAGGTATGATAAACCCAAAGAGCCCAGATTTTATGACAAAAACCCACTATTTGACAAAAACTGCTGGGAAAATTGGAAAATAGTATGGGAGAGATTAGACTTACATCAACATCTCACACCCTACACCAAGATAAATTCAGAATAAGTAAATGACTTAAATATAAAGAAGGAAACTATAAGTAAATTAGGAACATAGAATGGTACAACTGTCAGATCGAAAGAAAAGAATTTAAGACCAAGCAAGAGATAGAGAATATTACAAAATGTAAAATGAATTAATTTTGATTATATTAAATCAAAAAAGTTTTGTACAAATAAAATTAGAAGGAAAGCAACAAATTGGGGAAAAATATAATAAAAATCTCTGACAACAGTCTAATTTCTCAAATCTATAAAGAGCTTAATCAATTGTACAAAAAATCAAGCCATTCTCCTGTTGATAAATGGGCAAGGGACATGAATAGGCAGTTCTCAGATAAAGAAATCAAAACTATAAATAAGCACATGAAAAAGTATTCTAAATCCCTTCTGATTGGAGAAATGCAAATCATTTCTGATTTCAACCCTGAGGTACCACCTCACACCTAGCAGATTGGCTAATATGACAGCAAAGGAAAGTAATGAATGTTGGAGGAGATGTGGCAAAATTGGGACATTAAAGCATTGCTGGTGGAGTTGTGAACTGATCCAACTATTATGAAGGGCAATTTGGAACTATGAGTAAAGGGCTTTAATGGCCTATCCTTTGATCCAGTCATACCACTGCTGGGTTTGTACCCCAAAGAGATAATAGGGAAAAAATACTTGTACAAAAATATTTATAGCTGCGCTCTTTGTAGCAGCAAAAAATTGGAAAATGAGAGGATGCCCTTTGATTGGGGAATGGCTAAATTGTGGTTTATGCTGGTGATGGAATACTATTGTGCTAAAAGGAATAATGAACTGGAGGAATTTCATGTGAACTGGAAAGACCTCCAGGAATTGATGCAGAGTAAAAAAAAGCAGAGCCAGGAAAACATTATACACAGAGATGGATACACTGTGGCACAATTGAATGTAATAGACTTCTCTATTAGCAGCAATGCAATGATTTAGGACAGTGATGGCAAACCTATAACACACATGTCAGCACTGACACATATAGCCATTTTTTATGACATACGACTGCATTCAGAGAAGTATGGGGCCACATGCTGAGGATGAAACATTTGCTGTAGTGTAGTGTAGACACTCTCTGCATTATAGATGACAATTCTACCCATAGTAATTTACCTGTTTTGGTTTATTAAACATAGTTATACATTACATTTTTGTTACTTAAACTATAAATAGTGCAAAATGATGTTTTTTTTTTTCTCAAAGTGACACACCACCCAAATTATGCTCGGGTTTTTTGGTGAATTTTGGCACACCAAGCTCAAAAGGTTGCCCATCACTGAGAGACTTATTAAAAAGAATTCTATACACATCCAGAGAAAGAACTGTGGGAGTAGAAATGCAGAAGAAAAACATATGATTGATCACATGATTCAATGGGGATATGATTGGGGATGTAGACTCTAAATCAGTGATTCCCAAAGTGGGTGCTACTGCCCCCTGGTGGGTGCTGCAGTGATCCAGGAAAGTGGTGATGGCCACAGATGCATTTATCTTTCCTATTAATTGCTATTAAAATTTAAAAGAAATTAATTTCCAGGGGGCTAAGTAATATTTTTTCTGGAAAGGGGGCAGTAGGCCAAAAAAGTTTGGGAACCACTGCTCTAAACAATCACACTATTATTAATAATATGGAAATAGGTTTTGAATAATGATACATGTAAAAACCCAGTGCAATTGCTCATTGGTTTTGGGAGAGGGGAAGGAAGAGGGGAAGGAAAGAACATGAATCATGTAATCATGGGAAAATATTCTAATTTAATTGAATAAATAAATTTATTTTTAAAAATCAAATTAGGTTTTATTATATTAGTTTTTTCTTTTAAAAAAGGTCTTGGTTTTATTTGTCAATTTAGTGGGGATTTTTACTTTCAATTTTGTTTATTTACTTTTTAGAATTTCTACTTTGTTAGTTAGGGATCTTTGATTTGTTAATATTCAAGTTTTGTTCTTTTTTTACTTTTATTCATGAAAATGTTTGGAGACATTAATTTTTTCTATAATTTATAAGTTTTGCTGTGTTGTCTCATTGTTATTTTCTTTGTTAAAATTTTCTGTTTCTGTTATTTGTCCTTTGACCCTCCTATTCTTTAAAATTCTCTATTTTAGTCGTCCATTCCTTTTCAGTCTTTTCTTTGAGGACCCTTCATTGAATATAATTACTGTTACATTGTGATCTGTAAATGATGTTTACTATTTCTGCTTTTTTTGGTGAGATCTTTATGCCTCACCCAATATATGGGTCAGTTTTTGTAAAGGCAACATTTGTAGCTAAGGGATTTGTAAATTCCTTTCTGTTTCCAGTTAGCAGTTGCCAAGGGTTTATCATCTTGAATTTTTCTAAAGTTCTGTTCAGGTCCTTAACTTCTTTCTTGTTTATCTTTTGTTTTATATTTGTCTAGGTCTGAATTCGATACATCAACCCTCCCTCTGATCTCCATTATAATTTTACTAGCTACTTCTTCCCCCAATTCATTTAACTTTTCTTTTAAGTATGTAGACGGTATGCTATTAGATACATATATATATATACATATACATATATTTATATATGTATATGTATATATATAATGTATTGATATTGATTGCTGTGGAATCACTTCCAATCTTTCCTAGGTTCTGGCCATCTTTTTGTTGATTTTATATTTGGATGGAAGAACTTAACTTGTTTCCTTTTTTTTTTTTTTCCTTTCAGTGTGTGTGGCAGATCTGACCTCCTATACAACCTTCAATTCACCCCACCATCTTAACCACACATATGAGATAAGAGTTGGAAGTCATTTGGTTATCCTGGGCCTAGTTGTCTGTGCTACTTTGGGGGCTAGTTGGTG
>NC_058130.1:268224138-268235564 GCF_016433145.1 Gracilinanus agilis | reverse complement strand
AGGAAAGTAATGAATGTTGGAGGAGATGTGGCAAAATTGGGACATTAAAGCATTGCTGGTGGAGTTGTGAACTGATCCAACTATTATGAAGGGCAATTTGGAACTATGAGTAAAGGGCTTTAATGGCCTATCCTTTGATCCAGTCATACCACTGCTGGGTTTGTACCCCAAAGAGATAATAGGGAAAAAATACTTGTACAAAAATATTTATAGCTGCGCTCTTTGTAGCAGCAAAAAATTGGAAAATGAGAGGATGCCCTTTGATTGGGGAATGGCTAAATTGTGGTTTATGCTGGTGATGGAATACTATTGTGCTAAAAGGAATAATGAACTGGAGGAATTTCATGTGAACTGGAAAGACCTCCAGGAATTGATGCAGAGTAAAAAAAAGCAGAGCCAGGAAAACATTATACACAGAGATGGATACACTGTGGCACAATTGAATGTAATAGACTTCTCTATTAGCAGCAATGCAATGATTTAGGACAGTGATGGCAAACCTATAACACACATGTCAGCACTGACACATATAGCCATTTTTTATGACATACGACTGCATTCAGAGAAGTATGGGGCCACATGCTGAGGATGAAACATTTGCTGTAGTGTAGTGTAGACACTCACTGCATTATAGATGACAATTCTACCCATAGTAATTTACCTGTTTTGGTTTATTAAACATAGTTATACATTACATTTTTGTTACTTAAACTATAAATAGTGCAAAATGATGGTTTTTTTTTTCTCAAAGTGACACACCACCCAAATTATGCTCGGGTTTTTTGGTGAATTTTGGCACACCAAGCTCAAAAGGTTGCCCATCACTGAGAGACTTATTAAAAAGAATTCTATACACATCCAGAGAAAGAACTGTCGGAGTAGAAATGCAGAAGAAAAACATATGATTGATCACATGATTCAATGGAGATATGATTGGGGATGTAGACTCTAAATCAGTGATTCCCAAAGTGGGTGCTACTGCCCCCTGGTGGGTGCTGCAGTGATCCAGGAAAGTGGTGATGGCCACAGATGCATTTATCTTTCCTATTAATTGCTATTAAAATTTAAAAGAAATTAATTTCCAGGGGGCTAAGTAATATTTTTTCTGGAAAGGGGGCAGTAGGCCAAAAAAGTTTGGGAACCACTGCTCTAAACAATCACACTATTATTAATAATATGGAAATAGGTTTTGAATAATGATACATGTAAAAACCCAGTGCAATTGCTCATTGGTTTTGGGAGAGGGGAAGGAAAGAACATGAATCATGTAATCATGGGAAAATATTCTAATTTAATTGAATAAATAAATTTATTTTTAAAAATCAAATTAGGTTTTATTATATTAGTTTTTTCTTTTAAAAAAGGTCTTGGTTTTATTTGTCAATTTAGTGGGGATTTTTACTTTCAATTTTGTTTATTTACTTTTTAGAATTTCTACTTTGTTAGTTAGGGATCTTTGATTTGTTAATATTCAAGTTTTGTTCTTTTTTTACTTTTATTCATGAAAATGTTTGGAGACATTAATTTTTTCTATAATTTATAAGTTTTGCTGTGTTGTCTCATTGTTATTTTCTTTGTTAAAATTTTCTGTTTCTGTTATTTGTCCTTTGACCCTCCTATTCTTTAAAATTCTCTATTTTAGTCGTCCATTCCTTTTCAGTCTTTTCTTTGAGGACCCTTCATTGAATATAATTACTGTTACATTGTGATCTGTAAATGATGTTTACTATTTCTGCTTTTTTTGGTGAGATCTTTATGCCTCACCCAATATATGGGTCAGTTTTTGTAAAGGCAACATTTGTAGCTAAGGGATTTGTAAATTCCTTTCTGTTTCCAGTTAGCAGTTGCCAAGGGTTTATCATCTTGAATTTTTCTAAAGTTCTGTTCAGGTCCTTAACTTCTTTCTTGTTTATCTTTTGTTTTATATTTGTCTAGGTCTGAATTCGATACATCAACCCTCCCTCTGATCTCCATTATAATTTTACTAGCTACTTCTTCCCCCAATTCATTTAACTTTTCTTTTAAGTATGTAGACGGTATGCTATTAGATACATATATATATATACATATACATATATTTATATATGTATATGTATATATATAATGTATTGATATTGATTGCTGTGGAATCACTTCCAATCTTTCCTAGGTTCTGGCCATCTTTTTGTTGATTTTATATTTGGATGGAAGAACTTAACTTGTTTCCTTTTTTTTTTTTTTCCTTTCAGTGTGTGTGGCAGATCTGACCTCCTATACAACCTTCAATTCACCCCACCATCTTAACCACACATATGAGATAAGAGTTGGAAGTCATTTGGTTATCCTGGGCCTAGTTGTCTGTGCTACTTTGGGGGCTAGTTGGTGAATGAGGGAGTTAGCCACTCATCTTTTCTCCCAATTTAATCAACATCTTTTTGCTACTGTGTTCTGGTTCCCATTGCTATGATATTCCCCCTTTGGCCTGAATAATCTAGGTTGTCTGCATTTTATTATATAGTCTGATGAAGGTAATAAACCTATTTGAATGCTTTATGTTTCTATATTTGTTCAATGGCACCTCTTATTTTTTTGTATCTTATACATTTTCTTTTTTTTTTTTTTTTAACCCTTAACTTCTGTGTATTGGCTCCTAGGTGGAAGAGTGGTAAGGGTGGGCAATGGGGGTCAAGAGACTTGCCCAGGGCCACACAGCTGGGAAGTGTCTGAGGCCGGGTTTGAACCTAGGACCTCCTGTCTCTAGGCCTGACTCTTAATCTACTGAGCTACCCAGCTGCCCCCTACATTTTCTATAGGATGAAATAAAGACTGTACTATAACCAATATCTTTATTGTATATTTGAGTATCTTTGTAGAATTTCTACATTTGAGGAAACATATAAGCATAATGCCTAAACTTTATTTTAGAGATTTCCCCTTTATAAACTCTGAGGTAAAGGCACAAATGAATTAGTTAAAAACATTTACTAAGTATTCACTGTGTACTAAGGTCTGTGGTAACACTCTGGTTATAATACAAATATAAGACCATTCCTTACCTCAAGTAGTGTGATTGGTGTCTCAAGTAGTTATGGTTGGAGAAGTCACAAGTTACAAAGATAGTGAATGCAATAATAGGAAGTCCATTAACACATCCATTTCCAGAGATGAGTAGTGGAAATGTCTTTTCTATATTAGGAGTCTTTTTTTAAAAACATTTATTAATATTAATTTTTAACATGGTTACATGATTCATGCTACTACTTTCCCCTTCACCCCCCGCACTCCCTCCACCCATGGCCGATGCACATTTCCACTGGTTTTAATATGTGTCATTGATCAAGATCTATTTCCAAATTGTTGATAGTTGCATTGGAGTGTTAGTTTCGAGTCCACATCTGCAATCATGTCCTCCTCAACCCATGTGTTCAAGCAGTTGTTTTTCTTTTATGTTTCCTCTCCTGCAGTCCTTCCTCTGAATATGGGTAGCATTCTTTACCCTAAATCCCTCAGAGCTGTCCTGGGTCATTGCATTGCTGCTGGTATAAAAGTCCATTACATTCGATTTTATCACAGTGTGTCAGTCTCTGTGTACAATGTTCTCCTGGTTCTGCTCCTTTCACTCTACATCAATTCCTGGAGGTCTTTCCAGTTCACATGGAATTCCTCCAGTTTATTATTCCTTTGAGCACAATAATATTCCATCACCAGCATATACCACAATTTGTTCAGCCATTCCCCAATTGAAGGACATACCCTCCTTTTCCAGTTTTTTGCTATATTAGGTGTGTTTTTGACAGGCAAAATAGTGTATCTTATTTTAATTATTCATATTTATTTTTACATTGCCGAAATCTCACCCTTTATCTTGCCATCCCCTAGAGAGCCATCTCTTGGAATAAGAAATTACTTTAAAAAGAAAAAAAAGGGAGGAAAAATAAACAAAATCAGGTAGGGTATATTGAATAAGATTTGGCAGTACATGCTATGTTCCACATCCATGAACCTCACTCTATAAAGGAGTGAGAGGAGGTATTTTTGTCATATTTCTTCTTTGAGATCATGTTTGTTCTTCATAATATTGCAACATTTGTTTTCCTTTTTTAAATAATAAATTCCTGTTACAAAGCCTTTTTTATTTCACTTGTTCCCTATCCCAGAAAGCTATCCCACACAACAAAATGAAATTTCAAAACATTAAATTGATTCAAATGGCTTTGGGGATTTTATAGGTAACAATGTAGAAAATGTTCTAATCTCTGCATTTGCACAAAAAACGAAAAAGATATTTAATACTGTTGCCATCAGTAGGGGTAAAACTAAAAGGCTTCAATTTAATAAAATATACAAATATAGTTTGCACAAGGATTAGAATTACTTTGAGTAGGTCATGTCAGATTTAAAAACAACAAATTTATTGGGAAAGAAGTGTTGAAATACAATTCCATTTGTGGAATCATGGATGAATTACGACTATGTATCGACTATGGATATAAGTACAAATCAATGAAGCTATTTTTTGAGAATCCATTGGCTATATGGAATTATGGAATTAACAATAAATCATAATATACAGTATTGATTCCAAGACTGAAGGTAAGGGTCTAAAAAGACAAAAACAAAAACTGTTTATGCCTTTCAGAGCCAGGCTGCCTACATGGCACTGATAATTTAAAAACTGATAAACTACAAAAGGGACTTCAGATTAGAGCACTAACAATGTCATTTATTATTTTATAAAACAAGTAAGGCTTACATGGATATGTTTCTAAATCTACAATTCAATGAATATTCAGGAATGTTTCACCTTCCCCACAGTTATGAGCACTCTAATATTTCCATTGTCCTCTACTGTTTCATTACAAAAAAATTTAGATTATTGATCCATTTGGGCTTTATTGTGTACAGTAAGATATGAATCTAATGCTATTTTTTTCATAATGCTTTCCAATTTTCTTTTCCTTTTGTTTTTAGCCTTTTACTTCAAAGATACAGCAAGAATAAACATATAAACATTTCCTCCATCACTTCTGGGGCATAATCTTCCTTATACTATCTAGATCTAGGGAAGAGGGGATTAGGGATTAGGGATTAATCCTAAACTGAGTTTAGTTCCCTTTCTACATGACATTAGGCCCATAAAGTTCAAATATGAAACCCAGTTGGGCTATCTTTCTTTGCCTTTGTTCCTCAGAGAATAGATAATTGGCTGGCTGTGAAATCCAGCCTGGATTCCTGAATCCCCAAACCCTCCTGGCTCAAGCACCTAAATTGGGTCAGAGATTTCAATCCTTGTACGTTGAACAGAAATGTTTAAGCGCAAAGGCTAAGAAGCCCCAGACCCGGTTCTTGCGGCCACAGTCTAAGGAAAGGAAGAAGGTGTCCTTTAGACCCCACTTCCTTACCCAATAGTGTAAATGAAGTTCTTCACTCGCAGATATCAATGTCAAAAAAAAGCCCCATGTATTTTTAGTTTTCCCAATAGATTTGTCTCATAATGAATTTCTTTTCCAGTATTTGAAGATCTTAGATTTATTTTTTCATTTTTCATGTTTATCTGCTGTTGTGCTAGTATCATGCATGTATTCTAGATATATTTGTCTAACTATACATAGTTTGTTTTGTTATTTACATATATACTTGCAATGAAAGAAAAGATCAAAAGGAGCCCAGGCCTTTGAACATGTATAGTGTATACTTTCTGCCACCAAACCATATTGGTACTTGGTGAATATGTTTCTAGACATGAATGATAGATGTCCTGCCCTTCACTTCAGGGCACACATAGGTATTCTGTGGCTGTTTCCTATTGGCCTACTATAAAGTATGTAATTTAGACATGTAGTCACTGAATCCATGTGTTAAGTAATACTTTATAGAGTGCCATGTTTATTTGATATACCATGTATATTTGCTGTGAATGGCACCCTAAAATGATTTCCTGAGATGCTGAATTGTTCTGTAAAGTGTTGTTTATTTTGATGCTTGTGATACCTATCTGCAGGTTTAAATTATATAGTACCAAAATTATATACTCAAGAGGCTGCAAAATTTCTGATACCAGTAAGGAATACAGTGCTGCTTTAGCCATGCCTTCCATAGGCATTGCCACCAAAATCAAGAAGCAGAAAATGCATTATCTGAGGCTCAACTCAGAGATTTGTCAGTGTTTCTCTTCCTTTATTCCCTCCAGAAAATTTTACCTTGAGCTTGAGACGGAGGGAATTTGTTGAATTAGGAAACAGGGAAAGAAAAGGAAGGGACCAAGAAGAAGCAGATAGAGCAAGAAAAGCAAAGTGAGATTCAAGGGTCTAAGAAGTGCCAAGAGCCACAGCTTTTAGGTTTAGAAGCCTATCAAGCTCGGATACTAATTATGTTGATCTGATATAAGAGCATCTACTATTTGTTGGTGAGACAGACATTGAAACGTTTATATGATACTTTCTGGTATAGAATACCCCTGCCCTCATCCACCTGTCCTAACCACTCTCTACCTTCACCCATCCTCAGAGACACAGCCATATCTTGATGCTATTGTACTTTTAATAGTATCTTTTGTGAGCTTATGGCATTTCTGGAAACAGCATAAAAATGTAGCCATTTTGTTTGTCTATGATATTTTGTTTAAATGCATTTGAGAGACTGAGTATGAAAAAGCAGTCCCGTGTTTGAGAAACTGGCCAATAAGTCCAGACCTTATAAACCTGTGCAGATTGCTTCAGTTTACTTGTCTGATACAATTCCCACTTGGAAGAGGCTGGGGATCCTGCTCTTGGGAGAGTACTGAATGCCTTGGAGTCTTTGGAGCATATGTAGACATTCTGTAACTAGTTCCAATATGTTAACCATGTGGTGAATGACAGCCTTTTGATGGCCTGTGATTGCAAAACTAAAACTGGAGATACCTTAAAAAGGCTTTAGTTGGCCTCAGCTTCCTCCTGGTTGTATATTTTCTCTTGGTTTGACTCTTTACTGGCAGCATCTGTTGAGAAAATGCTGTAAGAGGAGAGAGACTCTGGTTCTTTTCCCTTCAAGGCCAGCATCATAAATATAGGCACACCATCTAATAAGCCTTGCAGACAATAGTGATGACATTCCTTTTGACAATGATTGCATCAGTTTCTTTTTCTAGGTTCTGTGTTCTACCGATCCAGTACCAGAAATTTTGTTTTTTATTTTTGCCTTGATGATTATTTTTTCATTTAAGGCAAAAGAGATTAATTTGGAATCTGTAACCTATGACCTATGAGTTTCAAAAGGTCAGGACAACAAGCCACCTGAGGTAGGAGTCTAGGGGTTGAGTCCATGCTGGGTTTGGCAGCCAGTTTAGCATCAGTTCCCCAAGGATCAAGGGATCAAGGAACCTTTGGGATCAGCTTAGGGGGACCAAATGGCAATAATTCCACATATGGATGTGAGGTCAATGGGGCTAATGCTATGTAGGAACCTCAGTTAAGTCTGAGCCTACTTCTTCCAGAGACTAAGGTGGTATAGGTCAGAATGTGCACCTGAGGTGTTGGGGGAAATGCCTGTAGTTTTGTTTTTGAGAAATCTTCAAAGCAAATATTCCTGGGGCACTAGTTCCTGGTGATGAACAGTGGGAGGAACACACAGGGTGGCAGGGCTATAGCAATAAAGAAATATGCCCCACGACCCTTATAACCCTAGAAGGGAGATGTAAATAAACCTTGCTCTAGGGCAGTGAGCCCAGAGGGTCACTCACTCTATCTGGAAGGGAGGAAGGAGATCTAAAGATTAGGGATTATTTCAATTAACACAGTTTGAGTGATATTTCTAAGGAAGGAAGCAATTGTCAGAATCAGACTCTCCAAGCATATATAAACCCAATAGTTTTAGAGGTGGGTAAACAGTCAAACTTTGTCCTAAAAGGGGAAGCTGCATCTCCAAAGAAGATCCGTACTTTATTGCTCTGTAGATGAGTAGATGAGTGACAGCTCAACCATGGTAAAATTGAATGAACACTTGTTTTCAAGTCAGAGGACTTGGATTCAAATTCTACTCTGTGATGTTTACTACTTGCAAGACCATGAGCAAGTGACAGCCTTCCTCAACCTTAGTTACCTCTCATCTCTGTAGTGATGATGGTGAGAAGTTTTTTCTTGCCAAGCTTGCCAGCACCATCTAGTGATTATTTTTGAATGTTCTTTCTGTACTATACTCCCAGATTTTGAGCATTGAATGAACTTTATTAACACACTAGTATGTGATTACATTTCTTTGACAATCATTACATTTGGTTCTGTTTCTGGATTCTATGTTCTACTTTTATTTTATTTGTGTAGTACTGGACAATTTTTATAAATCTGGCAAAGAAAGTCTCCATTCACCTCGTCTTGAAAAAAATTTTATATGATTTTTGTTATAGATGTATCTAATCAAGTCAGGTAGACCATTGGAGTTTGGTAGTGTATTAAATCTATAAAGTAATTCAGGAATTATTAACATTTTGCTAAATGCTATTTCATTAATCAATTATTTTTAAATTAAAAATTTTTTTCATTATACTCAATCTTGATGATATCATTTTACTATATTGCTTTATTCTTCTAAGTTGTTGAAACGCAGGCTCGATTATTAGCATACCAAAATGCTATTTTTATCATATTAAGAAAAGATCCTATTTTCATACTTGTTAATGTGTATACAATATCTATATTTTAAAAATTCTTAAATATCCACCAAAGTTATTTTTAAAGTTATTGTGTTTAAAAGAAAAAAAGTATTCCTGTAACTATTTAAATAGTTTGTTTAGCATTGCTTAAGTTTGTCATTTCTTTTTTATTTATATTTTGCTTTGATTTGTTATGTTCTGATAGCATGGTAATACTTAATCAAATTTTTTTCCACCAAGTCCTTCTCTGATATTTCATGATAGTATTTAGTGACCTGGGTTCTTGAGGCTATGTCAACATAGTATAAATTTTGGAAGGTTCTACTAAACTGGAAAAGCTTTGAGTATGTCCCTGGCAACAAAATAATTCTTCTGAAGATCAGCCTAGCTCAATAATTAGAGGCTGGTGGGTCTGTGTTACTGATTACTTATTGACATATTTTTGGCCATGACAATAAAAAAAGTAAAATACAAAATGGCACTCAGGCTTATGTGGCTCCCTTCTCCTTTTGCAGTGACAGCGGCAGGCTGAGGAAAAAGGGGTCAGGGATTGATGAGAAGCACAGAGTTTTAAAGCCACCTATAAGCTCTAATTTGACTATTGGTATAAACATGAGAGTCTTATCCACTGACCAACATATGGATATACTGATAGAGGAGCTAAATCATATCAATTTTGACATTCTTACTTTTAAACAAACCAGAAAAAAAGAAAATTGCAGAAAATGGAAGCACACTGATCAATATGCCTTGGAGAAACAAAGATAGAAATCGGTAGATTTGGTTTTATTGTAAATACAAAACCAAGAAATAAGACTTATTTCATGGGATATCTTGTCCAAATAGTACAATATTAATGATAATTATTTTTTAAACTATCATGAACATAACTGCAGTTTTATACACCCACATTTGTTGCTGAAGATGAAGAGGTAAAGAAATTTATGGAAAATTCAATGAGACCCTCCAAATTAGGTCAACAGACACTTTGATACTCAATTACTTCAGGAAAAATGTAAGGAATGGTAAGCATGATGAGAATATATGAAAATCAAGGTATAGGAAAAAGGAATAAGAAAGGACAAGAATTACAAATTACACAAAAAGGTAATGCCTTTATATCATGAACTCTTTATTTAACATTGGAGGTTGGTGTACATTGGAACATATTGCATGTTATCTAAGAACTTTATTGGTTCTTATTGGACAACCCCTTGCTCAGCCTTGCCTTCCTATTACAGAAAAAAATAATTAAGTTCTGGAAATTTCAAGTGCCAAATAACCTCACAAAACAAACAAACAAAAAACTAAGGTTGTTTTAGCAGACAGGAAAAGAATTGTTATAGATATGGGAGTTAACTATGAATCAACTGTGTACAATCAGATCATCAACTTGTCAGTGTTAAAGTAAGGAATTTGCAACAAGAAAGATTAATGAGAAAAACATATGGCATACAATTGAAATAACTCAATGCTTAACTATAGGAAATGGAAAACAGACATCAGAAATTACATCAACCTTGATTATAATAATTTCATATAGAAGTTTAATTGCTGTAAATTTATTACCACAGCAAGAAAACCAGAAGAGCAGAGAAAGTGTGTTAGCAAACTTTTTATTCACTTTCCAAGCTGAAACAGTTGACTGGTTCTGTTACCCTAGCTAAATCACTTTCAGTGTTCTAAGACTCTAAAGGGAAGAGAAAGTGTTAACCTGAATTAGCAAAGGCATTTCATCATCAAGAGTTTACAGGTTTCAGTCCCTGTCCCTATTGTCTCATAAAAGAGAAGCAAAACCAGTTTAAAGAAATTTTGGAAGAGAGTTAACTATGCAAAGTTGTGCCAGGAACGCTTAAGGATGAAAAAGAAAGGATAGCAAATAGAAGAAAAAAATTAAAATATCTGTAAAGATAACCATAACAAGTTATTTTCAGCATCAAAGACAGTGGAACCACCAAATTTGGACCCCCTAACTAAAGAGAACAAAAATGAGAAAAGGAGCCTGATTAGGCTAAATATATATAGAAGAGATCCATGTCTGCAGGGGCACAATTGTGGGAACACTGAAGGCCTGATATGTATAATCTTTGACCTTATTAACATGAAAAAAAGCCTATAATCAAGAAAACATCAACAACCACCAAACTATAGGTCAACTCACCAATTTATACACAATCTTTTTTGAGTCTTCTGTATATGAACTGAGACTATCCTTTATGAGGGCAGTAGGAGAACTAAAGCAAACTTTTACAAGTCATATTTAACAGTGGACCACATCTTTATCATTTCACTACTCACTAAAATATATAGATTAGATAAGATTCCACTGTGCTTGTTATTGGTTTATTATGAAAAAATGTTGATTTTGTATATTGGAATGCCATTTTAAAGGCTCTTTTCTGACAAGAAGTCTTCTATCCCTAAATCAAAGACATTCAAAATTCCTTGAAGGATATAACAGTAATAATCCTATTATAATGATCCTCTGATCACAAAAATCAAATGGACAAAAAGGGATGTGTATGAGCCCCAGAGGCAGCTAGATGGCACAGTGGATAGCCTGGAATCAGAAAGATCAGAGTTCAAATCCAAATTCAGATTCTTCTATGTGATCTTGGGCAAATCACTGAACTTCTGTCTGTCTCAGTTTCCTTAACTGAAAAAGGGGAATCGTGATAGCATTTACCTCCCAAGGTGATTGTGAGGATCAAGTGAGAATAATTATAAAGAGTTTAATTCAGTGCCTTGCAAATAGTAGGTGCTTAACAAATCCTTCCTCCCTTCTTCCCTTTCTTTCTTCTTCCTTCCTTCCTTCCTT
>NC_058130.1:268207368-268221151 GCF_016433145.1 Gracilinanus agilis | reverse complement strand
CCTTCCTTCCTTCCTTCCTTCCTTCCTTCCTTCCTTCCTTCCTTCCTTCCTTCCTTCCTTCCTTCCTTCATCCCTCTCTCCCTTCTTTTCTTCCTACTTACCTTCCTTCCTTCCTCCCTCCAAGTTTAACACTATGCAGGATCTGAGCTAAGTCTTTGAAACTTCTACTTGGCCTCCCATTCCTCTCCCACTCATTGAGAAGGCAAGTAATACAAGACCAGTTGTGAAGTCATGCAAAACATATTTACATATTAGCCCTGTTGCAAAAGAAGTACACATACACAAAACAAGAAAAGTAAAAAAAAAAAGTCTTCATTAATCTTCGTTTAGAGTTTATCTCTGGAGTTCATTTCCACCTCTTTCTGGAGGTGGCTAACATTTTGCATTGAGGGGCCTTTGGGAATTGTCTTGGATCATGGTCTTGATCAGATTAGCTAAGTCTTTCATAGTTGATCATCCTTACAATATTATTGAGTACAATGTTTTCCTGGTTCTATTCATTTTACTCTGTATCAGTTCATATAAGTCTTCCAAGGTTTTTCTGAAATCACCCTACTTGGGGTATGAATATTTTATTTGCTATGTTTACATAAATCCAAATTGTTTCCGAAAGTTTGTAGCACTTCACAGTCCCACCAACAATGTATTAGTGTCTCTATCTTCCCCACGACTCCTCCAATATTGACCATTACCATTTTTTCATTTTTGCCAATTTTCAAGGTAAGAAGTAAAACCTCATGGTTATTGTTATATGTATTTCTCTTATTAGTGATCTGGAGCATTTTTTCATGTGGTTTAGATACTTTGTGGTTCTTTTGAGAATATTTGTTCATATTCTTTGACCACCTATCCATTATGGAATGGCTGTTAGTTTTATAGATAGCTTTTGATCTACATTGTTGGAGGGAACTCTTAAATCAATAAGATCACAGATCCATTTGAGTACATTGAGTAATATTTGATGGATACATATTTAAAACTGATTTGTTATAATTTTGCCTAATAACTTTAAAGAATTATAAAATTGAATATTTGATACTTGAATATTTCTCAATGATTTATATTCAGTTTTGTCCAGAATCATCAATGCTATGCTTGATTTCCCAAACTAGTTGTGTTATGATATATTTTGGCTCAGTTTTTCAAAAGAAATCTACATATAGCTTTCTGTGAGAGGAAGTGTCAAGTAATGATACATCATTGACTGTGTGACCATAGGCAAGTCATAACCTTTCATTGACCCAGACAGTTCTCTAAGACAATAGGTTGTAGAGCAGTACCTACTTTGCTTGTATGGAAGGAATTCTCTCACTGCTTACTGTGAGGCCCCTATAACAATGAATACATACACACACCTGCATTAAGTATGAGATGAGCTATTACAGGATTCAGATTTTTAACTTGTTCTGTGACAAAACAATTCTCATAAGAACTGCAAACTATTAACAACTATATGAAAGAATGCTCCAAATAATAACAACGTGAAGCAAATCAAAACATTCCTGAGATTTCACCACACACCCAGCAAATTGACAAAGTTGACAAGTGATGGGAATAGCTAAATGGGTAACAGAAAGATAACTACACTAATACAAAGTTTGTGGAACTGTGAATTGGTACAATCAATTTGGAATTATGCAAATAAAGTGACCAAAATGTCCATACACTTTAACCCAGGGGTTCCCCTGGAGGCATATACCCTTATGAAGTCAATGATTTAAAAAAAAGAAAAGGCCAAATATTTTAGCATCACCTTTTTTTAAGGTACCAAAGAACAGTGAGTTCATGAACTCAGTAATGACTAAACAGATTGTGGTACATGAATGTAATAGAATATTATAGTGTATGTATAGTGGATAGAACCCTGGACCAAAAGCCAGGAAGAATTGAGTTCAAATCTAGCCAGTTACTTAGCAGCTGTTACTTAACAAATCACTTAACCTTTGCCTGTCTCAGTTTCCTTATTTGGAAAATGAGGATAATAATAGCACCTTCCTCTCAGGGTTGTTGTGAGGATAAAGTGAAATATATGTAAAGCATATGTGAACCTTAAACCACATAAATGCTAGCTAATAATAAAAGATCAACAGATTGTAATGCAAAGTGAATTAAGCAGAGCCAAGAAAACAATATACACAATGACTGTAACAATGTAAATAAGCATTATGAGACAATAAAAAAATGAATATTGTAAAAACACATGAGATAACATCTCCTCCCCCACCCTACTCCTTTGTAGAGATCTGTGTGTGTTGAGGCAAGGGGAAGGTTCAAGAGTATAGAGCATTTCAGTCATGTATTATCAGGTTTTTTTCAATATATTGATTTATTTTTATTTTTTAAAAAATATTTTATTTTTAAAATATTTTCCCAAATTATGTGACAACGATTTTCAACATACATTTTCCAAACTTAAAAGATCTAGATTGTCTCCTTTCCTCCTTATCTTCCCCTCTCTTGGAGATGGCAAGCAATTTGATCTGGTTTATACATGTATTATCATGCAAAATATACTTCCATATTGGTCATTGTTGTAAGAGAATACTTATAAAAACCAAAAATAAAGTGAAAAATAGTATGCTTTAATCTGCATTCTATCTCTGGAGGTGAATAAGCATTCTTTGTCATAAGTCTTTCTTTTTTTTTTTTTTAAATCTTTACCTTCCGTCTTGGAGTCAATACTGTGTATTGGCTCCAAGGCAGAAGAGTGGTAAGGGTAGGCAAATGGGGGTCAAGTGACTTGCCCAGGGTCACAAGGCTAGGAAGTATCTGAGGTCAGATTTGAACTCAGGAGCTCCAGTCTCTAGGCCTGGCTCTCAATCCACTGAGCCACCCAGCTGCTCCCCATTGTTTCCATTCTTGTCATCACTGAGAGAACTACTAGGAATATATTTTGTACATAGGGATGATTTTCCTCTTCCTTTTATCTTTTTGGGAGTATCTTATACTCTATTTTTCTTTTTCTAAAAATCTTGGGGAAAATTGCTAGGCAGGACAAGCATTATACTGGTTTGAGAGCATGTCACCAACTTCTTGTTTCTTTTAACTTTACCTAAAAGTATAAGAAAATTAATTTTATTTGTCTGAAAAATTAATTTTTCATGTCCATTATACCAATGTAACACACCTGATGAATTTTCTTTTTTAAAAAATCTATATAGATTTGGATATCCTAAAATCCTAACTTTCTATTTCACTAGATTTTCTAAGGATTGTTATTCAACATTATCACCATAGAGTACCACCTTCTGTTCTGTATCTGTAACTTTTATCACTTCATGCATGCATGCATGCATGTGCTGTATTCCTGGACATATGTGTGTATATGTAGATGTAGATGATGTACACATAGAATACTTAGCTCCATTATTTTTTAAAAACAGGATTTATTTTAACAGGGTCATTTTATGTATATGTATATTATCTCTATATATGTATATACATATAATATATGATTTATTTTTTAAAAGCAAATTTGAGCAAATGTAAATAAAATGACAAAATGTCCATACTACTTAAGATATTCTGCTACTCAGCATGTACCCCAAGGAGGTCACTGCAAAAAAAGTTTCCATATACATCAAAATATTTCTAGTATTAACTGAGAAGAGTAGATGAACAGCAACTAAATCATCACTAAGCAAACTGTGATACTTAAATGAATGAAATATTTTGCTGCAAGAATCCACAAACAGTGAATACAGAGAAGTACAACATACTCCATAACTTTAACTAATTTAAAGTGAATTAAGCAGAGCTGAGAAAACAATATATACAATGATTATAGCAATATAAATATAAAGAACTACAAAAAATCCAAATTAAATATTGTAAAAGCACAAAAAACAAGCCTGCCACCAAAGAAGAGATATCAGAAGATATCTATCCTTGCTCCTTTTGCAGAGATGGGATCCATAGGTGTGCCCTAATGGACACAGAAATGACAACTCTCCATCTTCTCCGAGGAGTCTTACTTCCCTTTGCGATGGATACAGAATTCTAATTATAGTACCACCTTAGGGTTAAGGGCCTTTCTCAAGGAGGAAAGACTTAAGATTCCTCATGAGTTATGCCATCTATCTATTTTTCTTTTGAACTCCAAGAAAGTCAAGTCAAGGAGCATGTGAAGGCCTTCTATGTGCCAGGCACTGCCTTAAGCACTGAGGATACAAAGGAAGATAAAAACAGCCCCTTGCTGTTGAGATCTCTCTCAATTGTAGGAGACAATATAAAAACAATTTTGTGGAAACAAAATATACTCAGACTCAATCTCAGAGAGAAGATGTTAGCATTAAGAAGGACTGGATGGGGGCAGCTGGGTGGCTCAGTGGCTCAGTGGATAGATAGTCAGGCCTGGAGACAGGAGGTCTGGGTTCAAATCTGATCTCAGACACTTTCTAGCTGTGTGACCCTGAGCAAGTCTCTTAACCCCCATTGCCTACCCTTATCGCTCTTCTGACTTAGAACAGTATTGATTCTAAGATAAATAAATATAAATTTAAAAAATATATTATGTAAAGATGGAAGGTAAGGATTTTAAATAAACAAATAAAAAATTTAAAAATATTATGCAATGGGGGTTAAGTGATTTGCTCAGGATCACATAGCTAGGAAGTGTGTGAGGTCAGATTTGAACCTAGGACCTCCCATCTCTAGGCCTGGTGCTTGAGCCACTGAGCCACCTAGCTGCCCCCAGATTTATTTATTTTTAAGAATTTTTTCAAGGTTACATGATTCATGTTCTCTCCCTCCCCACTCCTAGAGCTGACAAGCAATTCTACTGAGTTATACATGTATTATCACTTGATACCTATTTCCATATTATTCATTTTTGCAATAGAGCAACCTTTTAAAACCAAAACCCCAAATAATGTACCCATATAAATGAGTGATAAATCATATGTTTTTCTTCTGCATTCTATTAGGATAATTATAAATATCTGATAAATAAATAACAAAACCTGTGGGTGAATAACTCCTAGGTGGGTCTTGGGTAAGGTGAGGACTGGGTAAATGGAGTAGAGAGGGACACCACCACCAGGAGAATCAGCTGGTTTTAACACAGTGAGTTCTTGATGTCAATTAGGTGCCAGGTTTGTCTGGGAAAGGAGGAGAAACAAGGAAGGTCTGTATAAAAGGGTTTAATAACAAATTGGGATGGGGAGTGAAGGGAAGAAGGAAAACTAACACTCAGGTCTAGTGAAAACTACCAGGGAATAGAGGGATGCATACAGACTACACTAAAACTAAATCTATGAGCAGACGTCTGGCTTGACAGGCGTAAGGGTATCTCACGAAAATGTCCTTGGCTGGTCTCAGGATGTCACGGTTGGTCACAGGAAATCAGGATACAATGTAAGATAAAATCCACAGATGAAGTGAAGGAGATGAGATAATCTGTGGGTGTCCACCGCACCAGATAAATCCACTTCTCAATCTACAGCTTCACTGGTCTTGATTGAAGATGTAATACCAAAATCCAAGGAAACAACTCCAGAGTATTTAGATCCCCAAAAGACACAGGCTCAGCCTGACAGCTTCTTCAGACCCAACTGTCAGCCTTCAGTCACTGTGTGAGTCCCAGTGACAAGATTTTTGCCAGCCAGTCTGCTCTACTATCTATCTTTGCTATCTAACTCAGACATATTTCTCTACAACAGTTCCAACAGTTCCTACTCCCACAGTTCTTTCTCTCAATGTGGATAGCATTCTTCTTCATAACTCCCTCAGGGCTGCTATTAGTAGCAAAGTCTATTACATTAGATCATCCCATAATGTTTCAGTTACCAATACATTGTATTGATTCTTTTTTTTTAAACCCATAACTTCTGTGTATTGGCTTCTAGATGGAAGAGTGGTAAGGGTAGGCAATGGGGGCCAAGTGGCTTGCCCAGGGTCACACAGCTGGGAAGTGTCTGAGGCCGGATTTGAACCTAGGACCTCCTGTCTCTAGGCCTGACTCTCAATCCACTGAGCTACCCAGCTGCCCCCCAATTGTATTGATTCTAAGATAAAGTAAGGGTTGTTTTTGTTTTTTTAAGAAGGACTAATGATTAGCTCTTAAGCTAGGCCACACTGTATTATCTACCATTGTTGCTATCAAAAAAGGCAATGCTTTTCTCATTAAATGAGAAAAATGTAAATGCTAAAACATTAAAAGAATGACCTGAGCTGTCAGGTCTGATTTGTCCAGAATAACCTGGATATAAAGCTAGAACATAAGGAGACTGACCTTGAACTCTTGCCACATGATGACTAGTAGAAGGAACTAGAGATATTCAATCAGAATAAGACAAAACCAAGCAGGCGATATGATCACTGTCTTCAAATATCTGAACTTGTGTCATGTTGAAAAGGGTTGTAACTTGTTCTTCTTGGACCCTTGGGAAAGAATCCTGGGTGGAAGTTTCAAAGAAGCAAATTTAGGTTTGCTATAAAAAAACTTCTTTATTAGTTAGAGCTATCCCAAAGTGGGATAGGCTGCCCTGAGAGGGAGTAGGTTCCCCTAGGAGGCAAAGAGTTCTTCCTTATTTACAGTCTTCAAGAAAATGTTGGATGACCACTTGCTAAGTATATTGTAGAATGGATTGATGTTTGGGTATGAGTTGGATTAGATGGAGGCAGGGCTCCCTTCCAATACTGAGATTCTGTGATTATGCTTCTATCAGGTTGTCTCTTATTTTGTCTTTGATCTTAGTCATGCTGTTTAAAAATTTGCTGATTAATATTTTTAGTTTTAAAAAATTATATTCTATATTCTGATTCCCCACCCCCACTCTCCACTTTTTCCTTCTGGAGTTATTTTAGCATCATTCTGTTTTTCTAGCCTAAATTTGTTCTTGAGATTTTTTAGCTGCTTTGAGTTTTAAAATAAATTCTTCATGTGATGTTTCTTGCTAGATTTAGTTCTTTCTTTTTTGGTACAGGGCTGTAATTTCATCAGTGTAGGGAACTCCCAGTTAGGAAACTCTCTCTACCAATACAAATCAGAAACTATTCTGCAATTTATAGTTTTAGAAATTGCCTGGAATTATGTAAATGTCAGTTATTCATTTGACCATGTTCTTGTATTGTTTCTTTTTCCTTTTTGAATGTATTTTTTTCTGGTACCTTTTCCTTTGCCTTATTTCCTTACCCTTTTCAATATATCATTAATTTTTTTTATTTTTATGGACCTTTCCTTTTTCTCATATCACTACATTTATCACAAGTATTTCTACACCACTCAGAGAATCATCTCATATGACAAATAGTATTTTTTAAAGAGGAAAAAAACATCAGCCCAATTCATTGATACATTGAAAAAGTCTGAAAATGTGCAATGTTTAACACCTATGGACCTTCCACTTTCACAAAGGGGTAGTTTAGGAGTCTTCTCAACTATATATACTCAATAATCTTTTTTTTTTTTAGCCCTTACCTTGTGTCCTAAAATCAATACTAAGGACTGTTTCATGGAAGAAGAGCAGGAAGGGCTAGGCAACTGGGTTTGTGACTTGCCCAGGGTCACACACCTAAAAACTGTGTAAAGTTACCTTTGAACCCAGGACCTCCTGTCTCCATGCCTAGCTCTCTCAGCCATCTAGCTGCCTCTTAATCCATAATCTTTAAAAAATACATTGGAACTTTGGTTTGCTTATTATCTTTTTGGCAAATTTAAATTTTATTCTGTGAATGCCAGGTAACTTTGTTTCTCTTCTATTGTTATTTCTTGAGCAGAGTCCCTTACAACCTATTACTCTGCCATATTCCTGAAGGTCTCCACGTTATTATATCTTTTGAGTTGCATCCTATTTCTCTGATAGAAAACAAGGCAATGATTATTCTCATTTTATAGAAGAGCAAATTGAAGCCTAGTATGTTTAAATAACCATATGGCAAAGCAGGGCTGGAATTCCTTTTATTTATTTATTTTCCAGGAATTCAACTGATTAATTAATTAATTAAGAATATTTTTCCATGGTTACATGATTTGCATTCTTTCCCTCCTTTCTTTCCTCCCCCTCCTGTGGCCAATGAGCAATTTAACTGGGTTTTACAAGTATCATTGATAAAGACTATTTTCATATTATTAATATTTGCAATAGTGATTGATTAGAGTCTACATCCCCAATCATATCCCCATCCAACCATGTGATCAAGGAAATGTTTTTCTTCTGTGTTTCTACCCCCACAGTTCTTTCTCTGGAATTCCTTTTAATAACAACAAATACTTATTAAGGACCTACTAAGTAGAAGGCAGGCAGCTAGGTGACACAGTGCACCAGGCTTCAGAAATCACTAGCTTTGGGACCCTTAGCAAGTCTTGCCTCAGTTTCCTCATTTGTGAAATATGCTGGAGAAAGAAATGGCAAATCACTCTAGTATCTTTGTCAAGAAAGCCCCAAATGGGGCCATGAAAAGTCTGAAAGGACTGAAATGACAAAGTACAAGGTGTTGGGGTTGCAAAAGCAGTCACTGATCTTCAAGGGATTTATCTTCTGTCAGGGAGACACAGCATATACACAAGAAAATACAAAGTAGAGAAATAATAGGACCTATGATTTCATTGGTACAGACATCTCAACGATAAGGAAATCTCCTCTACTTACATAGGTGATCACTTTCTCTTATAGTTTTAGAGTTGCCTAGAGAAGGTAGAGGCTAATTGGCTTGCTGAAGGTTATCATTTGTCTAGTATGTGTCAGAGGCAGGGAGCAAATCTAGGTCTTCCTGGCTTTGAGGCCAGCTCCCTCTTTACTACATTTGTTTAACCCTTACCTTCTGTCTTAAAATTGATATTAAGTATTGGTTCTAAGGCAGAAGACAGTAAGGGCTAGGCAATTGAGGTTAATGATTTGCCCAGAGTCACACAGCTAAGAAGTGTGAGGCTAAATTTGAACTCAGAGCCTCCTGACACGAGGTCTGGCACCTAGCTGCCCCTCCTATCCACCAGACTTTGCTGGGTCTCAATTAGAGAGTAACACAAAACAATTTTAAGAGAGACAGAGTCCAAAAAAACTGGACAGGAACTGGGGTGGGAGTGGGGAATAGAAACAGGAAAGGCCTTTTATAGGAAGTAACACCTGAATTATACTTTGAAGGAATCTAGGCATTTGAAAAGATGTAGGTGAAGGGAGTTCTATTGAGATTGGTGGGAACATTTGTACAAACTGCAAACACAGGAAATGGAATGTAGAATATGAGGAATGTAGAACAGGCCAGTTTGACTAGGGCAGAAAGTAAATGAAGGAAAAATAACATGAAATGAGACTAAAAACAAGAGTGGAAGGCAGATAGAGGAGGGCATTAAAGAACAAGATGAGGATATAGAGTTGTTAGTGAGCCATTGAAGACTGAGTTTATGTGCAAAGGGTGATGTCAGTTCTTGTTTTTTTAGTTGTTTTGTCGGTTAGTCACGTCCAACTCTTTGTAACCCATTTGAGCTTTTCTTGGCAAAGATACTGGAATGGTTTGCCATTTCCTTCTCCAGCTCATTTTACAGATGAGAAAACTGAGGTGACAGGGTTAAGTGACTTGTTCTAGGGTCACACAGCTAATAAATGTCTAAGGCAAAATGACCTCAGGTCCTTCTGACTCCAGGGCTGGCACTGTGTCACCTAGCTGCCCCTGATCTGTGTTTTAGGAATATTAGTTTGATAGCTCAAGGAGGAATGGTTTGGAAAGAGACCAAGCAGTAGGCAAGTGCAATCATCCAGCTTAGGGCTTAAGCTAGGGTAGAGGCTGTGTGAGCAGAGAGAAGGGATCAAATGCAAGAAATGGTGTGGAGGCAGAATCCACAAGAATTTGCTACTGACTGAAAATGAGAGTTGAGAGACAGGGAAGAGTCAAGCATGAATCTAGATTAATGCCCAGTTTAGTTTTCTAATGTATCAAGCTTCTTAAAACTAAGGGATCCAAGTCTCTTCTGCCAGCAGATCTGATTGGTGGAACATATTTTCTTTTTCTCTGTTAATGATCAATGTCCTCACACAGCTTATTTTTCTCTGAGAATATTTTGCTTGGCATTACCATACTGTGAAATGACTTCCTGAGGCCACACCTTGAGTCTGTGGTTTATCTTCCAAAATCAGGCTTACCAGATTTTAAAAAGTTTTGAGTCAAACCAAAGTGGCTAAACCAGGAGTAGAAATATTCATTGGGTTTCTTCTAAAAATACATTTTCAGGGACAGCTGGGTAACTCAGTGGATTGAGAGTTAGGTCTAGAGATGGGAGGTCCTAGGTTCAAATCTGGCCTCAGACACTTCCCAGCTGTGTGACCCTGGGTAAGTCACTTGACCCCCATTGCCCACCCTTACCATTCTTTCACCTAGGAGCCAATACACAGAAGTTAGGGGTTTAAAAAAATACATTTTCATTACCATCTTTTGTTTTTACATCAAGTAAAATTTCCCTTGTATCCTTTTCCCATAGGGCAGCTACTTGGCTCAGTGGATAGAATAGGGTCAGGAAGAGTCAGACTTGCTTCAAAAACAATAATAATAAATCCCTTCCCAGAAGTCTCCTTTAAATTACTTTTCTTAAAAAAGAAAAACAGGGAGATGAAAAAAATCAATAAAACATATATGACAATATATGTAATGTTCCATATCTTTGAACCCTTGACCTCTGCAAAGGCATGGGGAGGTGTGTGTGAATGTTTTTTTATCATATCTCCTTTGGGACCAAGTTTGTTCTTTGTAATTTTGCAACATTGTTTTTTAAAATGAATTTTTATTGATATATCTTGTTTTTATGTTGCTTACATTTCTTCCAGTATCCTTTCTTCCCCCTCCCAGAGAGCCATCCCAAATAACAAAGAATTTTCTTTTCTAGGAAAAAGAAGAAAAGGAAAAAAAAGAAAAAACCACCAACACTAATACATCAGAAAGTCTGAAAACATATGTCATGTTCCATACCCACAAAGTCCCACCTCTGCAAAGGAATTCAGTAAAGTGTCATATGTCTTTATAATTGTGTAACGTTTACTTTCAATTGTTTTGTGGTTGTGGTTCTTTTCATTTACATTGCTCTGGTCATTGTGAATATTGTTTTCAAGGCTCTTCTTTAGTTCACTTTGTATTCATCCATGTAAATCTTTCCATGTTTTTCTGAATTCATAATATTTGTTGTTTCTTACAGCACAGTAATATTCTGTTGGGATGGAAGGAATAAGCATTTAAATAGTGCTTACTATACCACTACTTGGTTTGTACCCCAAAGAGATAATAATGAAAAATATTTGGACAAAAATATTCATAGACATGCTCTGTGGTGGAAAAAAATTGGAAAATGAGGCGGTGTCCCTTGATTGGGGAATGGCTAAACAAATTGTGATATATGATGGTGATGGAATACTATTGTGCTGTAAGGAATGATGATCTGGAGGATTTCTATATGAACTGGAAGAACCTCAATGAACTGATGCAGAGTGAAATGAACAGAACCAAAAGAACATTGTACACTGAAAGTGAAACAATTGTGGAACTACCCAATGTAATGGACTTTACTACTAGTAGCAATACAATAATATAGGACATTCCCGAAGGACTTATGAGAAAGAATGCTATCCATTTTGAGAGAAAAGAACTATGGGAGTAGAAATGCAAAAAAAACACAAAACACCATATGACCTATCACTTATCACTTGTATATATGGGTATATGATTTGGGGTTTTGGTTTTACAAGATTGCTCTACAGCAAAAATGAGTAATATGGAAATAGGTATCAAGAGATAACATCTGTACAACCCAGTGGGATTGCTGGTCAGCTCTTAGATGGGGGAGGGAAGAGGGAAAGGAAAGAAAACGAATCATGTAAACATGGAAAAATATTTTTAAATTAATTAAAAATTTAAAAATAGTGCTTACTATGTGCCAGGTACTGTACTAAACATTTTTTTAAAAAGATTTTTAAATTTTTAAAATTTTCTTTCCATGGTTACATGATTCTTGTTGTCTCCCTCCTCTCTTCCTCCTCCCCAGCCCCTCCCCCCCCCCCCCGCCCCAGATTTGACAAGCAATTCCACTGGGTTATTCCTATATTATCACTCAAATCCTATTTCCCTATTATTCATTTTTGTAATAGAATAATCTTTTAAAACCAAAACCCTAAACATTATACCCATATAATCAAGTGATAAGTCATATGTTTTCTTTTCTACTCTTCTAGTTCTTTCTCTAGAGATAGATAGCATTCTTTCTCATGAGTCACTCATAGTTGTCCTGGATCATTGCATTGCTTTTAGTAGCCAAATCAATTACATTTGATAGTCCCACAGTGTTTCGATTTCTGTGTATAATGTTCTCCTGGTTCTATTTATTTCACTCCTCATTAGTTCTTGTAGGTCTTTCCATTTATAAGAAATTAAGCAGTTCATCAGTCCTTATATGTGCTAAACATTTTTTAGGATTACAAATGCTATGTGGAAATTTGTTATTACATGTAATTTTAATAAATATTTTAAAGATACAAAAAATAAGCAAAAATTAGAAATATGATTTCATTTGATTCATATAACCCAGAAAGGTCTATGCTATTATTCTTCCCACTTTACAGTTAAGGGAACTGAGTCAGAGAGCAGTTAAGTGACTTGCCCAGAGTCACACAACTAGGAAGCCTCTGAGGCTAGATTTGAACTCAGGTGCTCCTGACTCCAGGCCTAAGAACACTATTATGCCACCAGCAGTAATAAACTTTAATTAGCCAGTCCCCAATCCATGGGCATTCACTTTGTTTCCAGCTCTTTGCTACCACAAAAAGTACTATTATATATTTGGGTGTATATAGAGCCTTTCTTTTTGTCTAGGACTTCCTTAAGTTTTATACCTAGCTGTAGAATTTCTGGGTAAAGGATTTTGGCTTTTTATCAAATCAACATATGAGTGGGAAATATATACTGCTGACAAAAAATAGCAATGCTTTGGAGAGGTGGCAGTCAAGTTGCATGAAACCAAGTGTTTTTTCTCTGCATCCCATTAGAATACTTCCTAATTTTCATGCAGACTTTCCTGGCTTGAAATTTTTATTCTAGGTCCTGGATATTCTATTCTGGACCTTGGTATTCAAGAGAAACTTTGATTCCCGCCATTTGCCAAGTCTTTGGTTTTTGCTCTCATTTGTATCCAGATTTGGAATGTACTCCTCTTTCTTCTAGGCCTCCTAAAAGCCTTTTGCTAGGAATAGGACAATTCAACTCATTGAACATGAAGGGCATTGTGCTAGGTCCTAGGGTTACAAAGAGAAAAAGAGGACATAGCCTCTGCCCTGGAAGAGTTTGCATTCTACTTTAGGGACACAATACCTACACAAATAAGTAAATGCAAAGTAATATCAAGGAGAGAATGTTAACTGCTAGTAGTGGGGCAAATCAAGAGAGGCCTCATGTAGTGTGAAGGGCTTGGTTTAAGCCTCGAAAAAAACACCTAGGAATTCCAAGTAGTGGAGCTGATTTATGAATTTATGACTAAATTCCGTATACAAGGCAGGAGATGAAATCTTGTGTATGGAGAATAGCTAGTGGGCAAATTTAACTCAGAGTTTATGAAGTAGAATAATATGAAATAAAACTACAAAGGTTTTTCATGTCAAAGACAGATGGGAACTAGATTACTAAGGGCTGTGATGCCAGGGTAAAGATTTTGAATTTTATCCTAAAGGCAATTTTTGTTTTTGTTGCTCAGTTGAATCTGTCTTTGTGACCCCATTTGGGTTTTTTTTTAAACATTTATTAATATTCATTTTTGACCTGTTTGTATGCTTCATACCCCTACTTTCCCCTTCACCCCCCCCGCCCCCCCCCC
>NC_058130.1:268098174-268197405 GCF_016433145.1 Gracilinanus agilis | reverse complement strand
CCCCCCCACACCCCCAGCACAACACACACACTCTCACACACACCTGTGAGGAGGCCTCTCCCGTCCCCTCCCTTGCCCCGCCGCAGTCCTGAGGAGCCGTCGCGGCCGGTGGGGAGGAGAGCGAGGCCTGTGTGGGAGCCGGGGCCTCGGGGACTGGAGAGGGGCCCGGCGGCCCGGCCCTAGCCCTCGCCGCCGCCGCCGCCGCCTCCGCCGCCGCCGCTGCTGCCATGGCCCAGCAGCAGATGACCAGCTCGCAGAAAGCCCTGATGCTGGAGCTCAAATCCCTACAGGAGGAGCCGGTGGAGGGCTTCCGGATCACCCTGGTGGACGAGTCCGACCTCTACAACTGGGAGGTGGCCATCTTCGGGCCCCCCAACACGCTCTATGAGGGCGGCTACTTCAAGGTACGGCTTTTGCTTACACCCCTGGGGTCACCCTGCCTATGTGTGTGAGTGTGTGTGTGAACCCTTCCTTCTGTTGCCTCCCCTCTCCTTTTCCCCGGGCTTTGGTCTTGGCTCCGGCCCCCATCTGCTGGTCCTAGGAATGTGCCGAAGGCCCAGCTCCTTCTGTCCCCCACCCGCCTCTCCAGCGTCTCTCGATAGTGCCCGCGATCTCGGGAGGCAGGGACGAAAGAAGGCTTTGGTTTACCCTGCTTCTTTTCTACTTCCCTGGAGGCAGGCGGTTTGGGGAAAGTCTAGTGAGTAGGGGAGAGAAGCCGGACTCTGTCTAGGAGTGGGAGAAGGCTTTGTTATGTGCTGTACATCTTCTGGGGACTCCCCAACCAAACATTCAAGTCCAGTCGAGCAAACTCCAACCTGGAGGTTGCTTGGAAACTCTGGGGTGAACCCTATGGAGTTCCTGCACCTTTTACCCCCAATCCCCCTAGAGCTGGTGGAGAAAGGTATTGGCCTGTCATTCTATCCTCTGAGACTACCCGGAGGCCTGGCAGGGCCTGTTTAGTGCATTCCTTCCGTGGATGATGATGGTGTTTGAGGAAAGCTGTAGAGGTGGGGGTAACAGTCTTCCAATCACAATCTTGCTTGAAAATTTAATTTTCTCTTCCTTTACCATTCCTATTTAATCGATGGATTGAATAATAGCACTTTGCAAATAGGGCTTTAACTTTTACAAAAGCTTTCCTCTAAGTCTTTTGTCTTCTTACCACAAGCCAAACAGACTTGCATTTTAGTAATACTAAAATTAATGCCAACATCTATATAGTATTTTAAGGTTTGCAAAGGCACTCGATATATATATATTCTTTATTGAGCTTCACAACAAACCTGAGTTCTTAAGCAGGTGGAGAAGGCTTCACAGAGTAGTACTGTTAGGTGTCATAGAGAGAGGAATAAAGATTCCCATTTTAGGGAGATGAAATTGAGACCTTTTGCTCAGATGACTAGCCATAGCAAATGGAATGTCTGGATCATTCGAAAGGGGTGGGATCTGAGGTAAGGGTGGCTGCAACGACCATGATAGCTCTTTATTCAAATAAATGACCATAGATCTAATTTTCAGAAGTTAGTTTTAATATGCTAGCTAATAGAAGTTAGCTAATATGCTGAAATATTGTTTCAAGAAGATAAAGTCAGGAACTTTTGGGTTTTTCATGGAGTTTTTTTGCATGTATAGTTAAAGATAAGATAATTATTGTTTTGGAGGGGGTCAGTGAATAGAACTGTGAAGCAAGTACTTGAAGAATCCATTTTTTGTTTTGTTTGGTGACATGATCTATGAGTCATTTTTCAGGTTACTGTTTTGAAAGGAGAGTATCTTGGCATAAGTTTCAAGTCAGTGTCTTAGTCATGCAGGTGTGATGTATATTTTTAGGACTACCCAATTACTTAACCTTTATTTTCCTTCAAGGTAGTAGCCCCAGTTTCAGGCCTGTAACTGGGTCAGCTTTGCAGGGATGATTTTGAAGGAGATGGGGTGAGGATATTAAAATTTTATATAAAGAATCATTAGTAATAATAAATGGCACATTGACAGAAGTATTTTAAGTAATTATTTCTACCTGGCCTGTGCCTCATTTGTTAGGAAGCATCAAGTTTATTGACCATATACATATAGATATTTACAAATATCTAAATTTGAATGTTTAGCGGAATACCTATTTGTGGCAAAAATATACCTCATATTGTGGTGGGGTCTCCTGGGCCTTAGATTAGTTCATAAGGACCATCCACAATTGGTACAGTAACTCCTTTTGTTTCTTTTTGACCTTAGTATGAATTTAGGCAACTTATAGTTTTATCTATTTTTTCATTTATTTATTTGTTTGTTTATTAGGTCCTTACCTTCTGTCTTAGAATCAGTACTGTGTTTTGGTTCTAAGGCAGAAGAGTGGTAAGGGTTAGGCAATGGGGGTTAAGTGACTTACTTGCCTAGGGTCACAAAGCTAGAAAATGTTTGAGGCCAAATTTGAACCCAGGATCTCCCATCTCCAGGCCTAGCTCTCAATCCACTGAGTCACCTCGCTTGCCCCCTGCAACTTATAGTTTAAACAAAACCTGATCAATACAAACTGTATGTGCAGGAGAATTTATCTCTCTATTTTCTGTGCAATCATGGTGCTGCACCTACTTTGTTACGCTTATTTTCATAGTTCTTTGCAACCCTAGTAATCAAATGTACCTTCTAGGACAATATGCTCTTCATTTGTATTGTAACTTTTCTAATCAAGCACCTTTTAAAGTCCTACAGAATAATTTACTGGATAAGAAGTAAAATAAAGCTTATCATAGTTTTGCTAAAGATTATGTTATATGAAAAATGTAAATACATCTATATTTGGAAGTTGGTTAGTTTTCTTATCCTGCTGATGTAGCTTTTGGTCTATTCGTGCTTGGAAATGAAACACTGACATTAAAGGAAAGTAGAAAGAGCATTAGATTTGTTAGTGGAGGATTCTGACCATATGGTTGTATGGCCTTGGACAAGTCATTTAATCTTTTTTTTTTTAAACCCTTAACTTCTGTGTATTGGCTCCTTGTTGGAAGAGTGGTAAGGGTGGGCAATGGGGATCAAGTGACTTGCCCAGGGTCACACAGCTGGGAAGTGTCTGAGGCTGGATTTGAACTTAGGACCTCTCCTCTCTAGGCCTGACTCTCAATCCACTGAGCTACCCAGCTGCCCCTCAGGTCATTTAATCTTTTTTTTTTTTTTTTTTTTTTTTTTTTTTTTTTTTTTTAAACCCTTAACTTTTTTTTTTTTTTTAACCCTTAACTTCTGTGTATTGGCTCTTAGGTGGAAGAGTGGTAAGGGTGGGCAATAGGGGTCAAGTGACTTGCCCAGGGTCACACAGCTGGGAAGTGTCTGAGGCCAGATTTGAACCTAGGACCTCCCGTCTCTAGGCCTGACTCTCAATCCACTGAGCTACCCAGCTGCCCCTAAACCCTTAACTTTTGTGAATTGACTTATAGGTGGAAGAGTGGTAAGGGTAGGCAATGGGGGTCAAGTGACTTGCCCAGGGTCACACAGCTGGGAAGTGTCTGAGGCCGGATTTGAACCTAGGACCTCCCGTCTCTAGGCCTGGCTCTCAATTCACTGAGCTACCCAGCTGCCCCCGCAGGTCATTTAATCTTAATGAGATTTAGCTTTCTCAAATGGGGATAATAATATTGATGTCACTGGGTTGTTGTGAGGAAAACACTTTGCAAACCTCAAAGTGCTGCATAAATGTAATTATTATAAATTGTATTATTTTGAAATATACAACTAAGGTAAAAAGTTAAAAAGCAAAGCTTGAGTGTAGCTCTATGGAGCATTAGCAATAAACTAAGTTCACTCTTTGCTTTTAGTACTTAAAAATAACTTATAATTTTGGTAAAATTGACATTTGAAAAAAAAATCACCTTTCTTACTCTTAAGCCCCAATCCTGATATTTTGAAGTAATCTCTGTTTCCTTATCTTTAAAAAGAGAAGATTGGACTGGATAATCTGAGGACCCTTCTCCAACTCTTAACCTTCTGTGAGTCTTCTTTTTGCTTTTATTTTTAAGTTTCTTTTTCTGAGTTTGTCCTTGTTCATATCTTCATCTTTGGAGACTTTCAGCTATCATCTAAGAAGATGAGTGCCAAGTCTAAATTTGCCCTTAAGATAATTCAAATCAAATACTTAAGGACATCTCCACTTGGATATCCCATTGATATCTCAAATGCCAACATGTCTAAAATTGAGCTGATTACCTTTTCCTCTAAACTTGCTTCTCTGACTTTACTATTTCTGACTGCTATATCATTTTTCACCAAGTCTCCATATTTAATCCCCTGAGGGGTTAGTTATCTTTGTCTCTACTTGTCCCTTCTCATATTTAGACTGTCTTGTTAATTACATCTTGGGCAGCATCTTTGGAATCATTCTTCCTATTTGTCATGTTTACTACACATTTGGATGATTGGAATAGTTTCCTCATAGGTTTTCCTGCCTTTTCTTTCTTCTTACTGCCATTTCATCTTTCATACTGCTGCTAGAATTAATGATCTTATGCAATGACTTTCATATAACTTTACTATTCAGAAATATTCAGTAGCTTCCTGTTTAACTTTTGAGTAAAGTTAAATTTGACTTTTAAGGCTCTCCACAGACATACTTATTTTTCACACTCTATTTTATAACTCTGAAATTTAGTTTTCATGTAATATTGTTCTCATTCTCTCCTTCCTTCACCCTTCCCTCCCCTCCAGTGGTGATGATTGTTTCTTTTATTTTCTGCCTTGTCTTATCCTCTTCCATTAATTTCCTTAGTTCTTTTATTGAAAAAAATTCATGCTGATGTTCCAAAAAATAAACAATGAATGATTAAGATCTAATACCATTGTTTTCCATTTCACCTATTTTGTTTCTTAGGTGTTTAGTGCAGTCTATTGCCATTATTATACTTGTAATTGGAGTTTTCCCTGTTATCACACTGCTTGCTCTCTTATCAAACTGTTAAGACTATCTCTGTATATTTCAAGTTAAAATTCTTCTCTCCTTAATTGGAGTAATGCTTTCAAAGGTGATTCTTTTATTTCAGACTTGACTTTCTAATGGTTATATGCTAATTTCCCAGGCCCTTTTCATTATTAAATATCTAGAATCATAGGATTTAAAGTTGGAAGAATCATAGATTTGCTGCTTTAGAACTGAAGGGGGAACTCAAAAGTCTTGCTTTTAATTTTTATATATGAGGAAACTAAAAGCTCAACAGGTGAAGTTGACTTTCCCTAGGTCTGACTTTAGTGACTGACAGAATTGGGCTTTGAACACAGAGATGGGATTTGAACTTGGGTCTTCTGACTCCAAATATGGTGGTGGTGGTGGATTTCTCTCATTACATCATACTAAGCTATTAACAGTGGTCTATTGACCTCATCTATGCATTTTGATCTAATCTGTTTCGAGTGATTCTTGGGGGTTAAATGTGACTACATGACGAATTTTTTTCAGTGTTCTTATACATTACTCCCTGCACAACTCTTTGAGCAGGGGATACTGTCCCTACTGTTCCATGCACAAACCATACTCCATGTCTTATCTACTGTAGGCATTTTTTTTGGTTGTTCCCCCATGCCAGGAATGCTTTCCCTTTTCAATTCTGCCTGCTGACTTTCTCTTACTGCTTTTAAGTTCCAGCTAAAAAAAAACCTCACATCTTTTACAGCAAGCCTTTCCAACTCCTTTTAATTCCAGTACCTTCCTTCTCTTAATTATTTCCTGCTTTATTGTATATATGGATTGTCTGAATATATTTGTTTGCATATTATTAGATCTGAGCTTCTTGGGGTCAGGGACTATCTTTTGCCTATTTTTGAATCCCCAGGACTTAGCACAATGTTTGACACATAGTAGGTACTTGATAAATGTTTATTTATTGATTATTTTTCATATGCTTAAAATGGCCCTGTTGGAGGCAGTTGGGTGGCTCAGTGAATTGAGAGTCAGGCCCAGAGATGGGAGGTCCTGGTTCAGATGTGACCTCAGACACTTCCTAGCTGTGTAACCCTGGACAAATTACTTAACCCCCATTGTCTAGCCCTTACCACTCCTCAGCCTTAGAGCCAATGCACAGTATTGATTCTAAGACAGAAGGCAAGGGCTATATAAAAAAATAGCCCTGTTTATCTTATAATTTTTTTGATCTTTTAACTTTTCTGATTCATGTCTGACTGATGATTTGAATTTTCTTTGTTTTTTTTCTAGGCAGTGACTATCATAGGTTGACAAAGTAAGCTTTTCAGCAACTTAACACAGTATTGAATACCTCTGACCTTGTTACTGTGGAGCAAATGAGGATTGTATTCTGTTACTAAGAGAATAATTTGTTGATCAAGTTAAAGCTAATAATAAATTTTAACACCATTTCACCTACAGCCATTTTTTGATTTCTGAAGACCATAATATTATACCGTGGATCTTTTACAAATAATAAAATGTTAATAAGCATAATACTTTCTTGGGAGCTATAATTTACCTAAAAACTTACTAGTGAAAATATATTTTATAGTACATATACAAAAAAATAGAAAGATCATGTATTAATTAACCTTTAGTAAAAACTTTAAAATATATTTTTATTCAAAATTGTATTTCAGAAATTATATGCTAGCACTATGCTCTGAGTATATTGTAGGTTCTCAACAAACATTTGTTGAATTGAAATGAGTCTCTGAGTAAGATTAATTGGTTTTGATAAACTAGGTTTAGAATCCCGGCTCTCCCCCTTCCTACCTTCGTGACCACTTGGGTAAGTCACTTACCCTCTTGGTTCTTAGTTTCCTCCTCTATAAGGGGATTGGAATCAAAGACCTTTAAGCTTCCTTCCAGCTCTAAATCTATATTATATAAGTATCATGAACCTGTAGATAGATATGTTTCACTTGTATTACAGGAATTCCCCATAGGGCTTCTCACTGATTTGTTTTTCAAAATTTGTTTCATTATAGGTTTTTGAAAATAATACCTAAATACACTTGCATGTACAATTAGATAGTCGGATCTTACTTTTTATTAAAAATTTGAATGTAAGGCGAAAGACAGGGAAAACATCTCCAGCACTAAGCATGGCACTTTGTAGATGTATATCTATATATAATAATACATATATATATAATACAGTAAAAATTTAAGGGGTTAATATATAGTCCCTCTTACCCCTCCCACCATTGTAATAGTTTCAGACTTTTATAAAAAGATTAGGCTTGTGAACTTTGATTAGGGTCTGCAAACTCAATTCAGTAAACACTGAGTATCCACTACTTACTTGCAAAGCAAAATGATAGGCTGGGAACACAAAGTCTTTATAAGTGACTTTTAAAGTGTTCCTTACCCCCTTCTCTAAAGACTTTTGAATAAGTACCACTTTCTGAATTTACATCTTAGAGCCTAAATTTTATTTTAGAATCTTACATTGAATGTAATTTTGTATACATCTTCCTGGAAGAAAGTTGTATCAAAAAGATTTTAATTTGCCATTTTCCTGAATTCGTTTTGAAAGACTTCCCATGTAACTGCTACTGTAACCTTAATGACTTAGACCTCCCTGATTGTGGTTTGTCATTCATAGAACCAGTTTCTTCTATTTAGAAATTGAATTTCTATTAAAATTATACATGTATATGTATGCATATATGTATATACACACACATATATATGTTCTCGTTAAGGGAGAAAATGAGACTTCTAGAATGACAAGAACTAGGTAATAAAGTTAATTTCAGTACTTTTTAAATATATGTTATTTAAAAAATAATCTTTGGCATGGCCAATTTTTAGTGCCTTTACTATTTGTCTTGTTCAGTGTAAAATGCAGAAATGCATTTGTTGCTTAAGTTTATACAATTGAAACATTTATTTGCTTGTTATTTGTTATTAGTAAGACTAGTCAAGTGAAAATCACTGAAAAAATTGTATATTGCAACAGTACTTGATTGGCTATAGGTTCATAATGTTTGGATTGATTTGTATTACAGTGGGTGATACAAGTGTTGAATACCCCAAAACTTTTATTTGAGAACCCAATAAAATAGTAGGGGGGGGATTGATTATTATGTACCATTACACAGAGGGAGAAAGTTTAGACAGATGCACTGGATGGTTTGTGGCCATATTCTTCCCTTTCGCCTTATCCTCAGTTGAGATGAGGTAGAGGTCTTTTTCCCCTTCCCATGCCATCACCCTACCCTTTTAATTGACAACAGGTAAGGAAAATTTATAGGTTCGTGTTTGCCGAAATCAGGAGGGTGATAATTTTTATTATAGAATGATTTTTTTGTGTAAATAGGTTACCTTATTGACAGTGAGAGATTTGATGCTAAAATTTTAAAAGCTATAGTTAGAAATGAGAATAAGTTAATTTTTGAAATGTAACATGTTAGTTGAAAAAATAAGGCACTTATATAGTAAGAACTTCTTTACAAGTCCAGATTGCTAAAATATTTTTGAGGGAATTTTAAGTTCTTAAAACTAGGTTGTTTTGGTACCTTCTTTTCTCTTACTCTCGTCTGAAATCATCTGCAATCTGGCTTTCAGTCTTATGAAACCATTCTAAAAAGTTCAAATCCAGTGGCCTCTTCTAAACCCTCATCCTTCTGGACCCTCTCTATAGCATGATACTTGTTGAACCCTCTCTCTCTGCCCCTAGATACTCATGTATTGTTTTTTTTTCCCAACACTATTCTCTTCTGATTCCTCTCCTACCTGCTTGACCACCACTCAGTCTTCTTCACTCATTTATTGTTCTCTTGATACTAAGTTTGGGTGTACCAAACTCATTTTGTCCTAGATCCTCTTATCTTTTCTTTTTTTTTCCCCTGGCTTTATTTGGTGACCTCATCAGCTCCCATGGACTCAATTGTCATCTATGCAGATGCCTCCCAGATCAATGTCTTCAGCCTACTTTCTTTTTCCATATATCACCAGTCACCCCTTGACAATTTTCAGTTCAGTGTCTAATTCAGTATGTTCAAAAGAAGACTCTCTCCTCCCCCAAAAATGCCCCCAAACTTCCTTATAATTTTCAGGGTCTCCATCATCCTTCCAGTTATCCAGGTTTGTGACTATATCATCTTGGATTCCTTTTTCACCTCACATAACCAATTCTTTTCCAAATCTTGTTTCTCCATTATTTCTTTAATATATTCTCTACTTATCACTCACAGAGTCACCATTCTAGTTCAGACCCTCATCCCTTCTTACACAGCTTCTTATTTCATCTCCCTACCTCAAAACTGTCCTCACTCTTGATACAGACTGATTTAACAAAAGCACAGATTTAACCATGTCATCTCACCCTTAAGAAACAAATTCCAATGGTTCTTTATTCTTTCTACGATCAAATATGAACAACTCTGCTCAGCATTTAAAGCTTTTCACAACTTCTGCCCTTCCTACTTTTTATTTTTTATTTTTATTTTTTATTTTTATTTTAAACCCTTACCTTCTGTTTTGGAGTCAATACTGTGTATTGGTTCCAAGGCAGAAGAGTGGTAAGGGCTAGGCAATGGGGGTCAAGTGACTTGCCCAGGGTCACACAGCTGGGAAGTGTCTGAGGCCAGATTTGAACTTAGGACCTCCTGTCTCCAGGCCTGACAATCCACTGAGCTACCCAGATGCCTCCCCTTCCTACTTTTTTAGTCTTATTAAACTTTACTTTATTCCATGAATTCTTCTATCCTGCCAATCAGGCCAACTTGCTCTTACACCTAGGTGACACTCCATCTATCACCTTTGGACTCTCTTCTGCCTGGACTTCTCTTCCTCCTTGCCTCTTCCCTCATAAAATTCCTGGTTTGTTTTTGTTTGTTTGTAAACTTTTTTGAGTCTTGGCTCAAGTGCCACCTTCAATATGAAACCTCTGCTAGTGTAATCATTCCCAAAAACTAATTTGCATTAATTTTGTGTATATTATATGTACATATACATATACCTTCCCCTATAAAATTGCAGATTAAGAGGATTCTCCCTTATTTTATAGATGAGAAAACTGAGGTTAAGGGATCAAATAGCTAGTGTCTTGATACAGGATTTGAGTATTTTGTTAGTATTAGTATATTATTCCCTTGGGTCAGGGTTTCACTTCTGTCTTCATATTCATATACCCTGTTTGTCACAATGTCTGGAACATTGTAGGTATCTAATAAATGTTTGTTGGGTGATTGATACCCGAGATGAACATAAAAGCAAAAGAGTTTAAGTATTGTTTTCCTAATTCTGCTTGTAGAAACCCAAAATCTATCTTAATTTTTATCTCTTCTATGTTTGGAGTCTCAAGTCACATAATTCTATCCAAAGTCAGTTTCTTCACTATAGTTGTTGCATTGACCCACTTGGTGTGAAGTGTGAAGCAAACACATTTTACAGTTTTTCAGATTTCAAACTTTGTGATTGGCTTCTGGCCGAACTGAAACCATTTTATTTAAAAGATGATATTTTAAAGTAGTTTAAAAAGTTGGAAGGGATTTCTAAGTGAATAGTATAGTTATCTCAGAGTAAGGCTTACCTAATGAGTTTAATAATAATTAAGATACTTTGAATTCCTATTCCTCTAGGTAGGAAGAGTTCAAATTACTATACCAGACAGTGACAAAAGACAAAAATGAAATAATCTCTATATTCAAGGAACTTCTTAAAATTTTTTTATTGATATATTTTGAGTTTTTTACATCACTAGAATTTTTCCCAATATCCTTCTCTACCATATTATTACTCCCTCTCCTCCTAGTAATCACCCAAAGCTATTGTAAAGAACAGGTTTTTTTTTAAAGGGAAAAAAGAAATCAGTAAAAACCAATCAACACATCAAAATAAAGTGAAAATAATGTGCAGTGTTCTATACACCCACGGATCTCCTATTTCTGCAAAGGAATAGCAAGGAGTGTTGGGGGAAGATGTCTTCTCCTATATTTCTTTTGGAGTTGTGCTTATTTTTTAATAATTTAACAGCATTCATTTTGATTTTGGGTGGCACTTTCTAATTACATAGTTGTAACTTCTTTGTTTATTATCTTCTTAGCTCTACGTATTAAAATTTGCATCATTTCATGTAAATCCATGCTTCTTTGGATTCATGATGTTTGTCATTTGTTATAGCTTACTAATATTCTTATATTCATGACATGAATGATAGTTTGCTTAAGTATTCTCAGATTGTGATGGGCATCTACTTTATTTTCAGTGCTTTGCTACTACAAGATGTGCTACTTGGTGTATATGACAGATCTCCAAAGTTACCAAAGATATGTTAGTTGTGAAATTTAATGATCTCTTCTTAATCTCTATCCATTACATCCTTCAGTCCTACAGGAAGCCTTTATCAAATCTCCTTTATTGCCAGTGTCTTCCATCTCTATTATCTACAATTTATTCTTGTATGTATCTTGTTTATATACAGTTGTCTGCATTTCATCTCCATTAGATTGGGATCTTGAGAGCAGGGTCGGTTTTTTGTCATCCTTGCCCCCCCCCTTTTGTTATTCTCAGTGCATAACATAGTAGGCACTTAATGCTTATTGACTTTTAAAGGGGACATTTTTTTTTCATCAATCATCTATTTAGAGCATATGCCTAATAGTAGAATTTGAAATAAAAAACTTCCAGTAGGTTTGGAGGCTATGTGTATGAGGTATGAGTGGTTTGTCCTAGTTAAAATCAAGAGAGGATAGGAAAAATTTTGGAATAGTAATAAGTACTTTTTATAGATTTTGTGAAAGCTAGAAAGGTGGTTTAGATACTTATAGAAGAATGCTTAAATTTTTATGAAGCTAAAAGTCTTGCATTTTATCCCATGGACTGAAGGCAAAGGCTTTTGAATGGAGGTATGAAGTGAAGAAACTTTAGCCAAATTTTTTTATGTGAAGGATAGAATGGAGACAAGTAATGGTTAATAATACTAATAGCTAGTACAGTTATCCCGTCCACATCATGGATGATATGGGTATGGCCCCCTATGATCTGGAAAATCTGTGTAAAATTTTTTGGCCCTCATACCAGAGAAGTCTTATTTTTTTCTTTTTCTTTTATGGGATATTTACAGTACTTTATTGTAAATTTTGAGTTAATATGCATTTCTGAGTTTCTAAATTTTTTGTCTTGCTGTTCTTTTTGTGTTGTCTGTAAACTCCCCCAAATTCCCATTTAATTTCTTATGCTGACTTCATGATATATTGAAATTGTGATGGGAAAGTAGAGATGTAGAAGGGGTAACTATTGATAGAGCACTTTGAGGTTTGGAAAGTACTTTTTTTTTTTTTAAACCCTGATCGACTATCTTAGAATCAATAATGTGTATTATTTCCAAAGTAGAAGAGCAGTAAGGGCCAGGCAATGGGGGTGAAGTGACTTGCCCCGGGGTCACACAACTAGGAAGTTTCTGAGGTCATATTTGAACCCAGGACCTCCTATCACTAGGCCTGGCTCTCAGATCTACTGTGAGCCACTAGTTGTCCCCACTGCTTTTCATATGTTACCTCTTGATCCTTAATTTAAACCTGGGAGATTATTATTTCCATTTTATAGATGAGGAAACTGAGGCATAGAGAGGTTAAGTGACTGGACTCAGAGTCACAATGCTGTAAGTTATCTGAGGCAAGAATTGAACTCATCTTTCTGACTCTATGTCCAGAGCTCTCATACTGTGTTGTAGCATTTTAGGTTAGAGATATTTGAATGGGGGCAGTGAGTGTTGTATTATCAAAATAGAAAAATGATGATCATGGTGGTAGTATGGACAGGACTTTGCAGTGATTGGTGGAGAAAAGAAAGGGCTTTGTAACTATAGACTGGGACTTTAAAATGGTAAGAGTACTTTCTGGCTTAAGTTTCTTAAAAAAATTATAACATTCTTACTACAAATTTTAACAAATAATACATTATCATCACATTTATTTCCAGTAAAAATATAACTTGGCTCTATATGTTTCCCTTAGACATTTGCCTTTTTATAACTGTTAAAACATTTTTGGGGACTTATTATATGGTTAAAATTTTCTGGTTTCTCATTTTTTCATTTTATGTTATTTGTATCTTTCCATATTGCTTTTTTTCAAGTATTCATCATAGCACAATAATAGTCTATTATAATGAGGGTACTACAACTTATTCAGAACTGCAAAACCTTGCTTTGAATCTTTAAAATGCTACTTGTTATGTATGACCTTGGATAAGTAACTTTACCTTAGGCCTCAGTTTCTTCCTCTGTAAAAAAGAGGGGATTGGACTAAAGGCCCTATAAGGTTCATTCCAGCTTAAGGTTACACAGATCAATTATATTGTCCTTTTTCTTCTAATTTTAAATGAAAAATATTTTAGTCATTAATAAACAGAAGGTAAACTTTGTTCATTGTAACAGTATGGCACTTTTGGAAATAAAAGGACTAAAATGTATCTGTATCCTTTAATTCAGTTTCTATTACCAGACTCATCTTAATTCTGAGGTCATTGATAAGATGAAAGGGCCCAGATATACCAAAATATTTATAGTCTCACTTTTTGTGGTAGCAAATAATTGGCAACGAAGTAGATGCCCATTGATTGATACCCATTGATTTGGGGAATGGATAAACAAATTGTGGAACATGAATGTAAAATAGTATTATTACTGTGCTATAGGAAATGACAAATATGATGAATACCAGAGCATCATGGAAAGATTTACTTGAACTGATGCAAAGTGGAGTAAGTAGAGCCAAGAAAACAGTATACACAATGACTACAAAGTTAATGGGAAGCACAGCCACACACAAAAAAACAAAAGTAAATGTTGCAAAATTACAAAGAACAAGCATGACCCCAAAGAAGAAAAATGAGAAGACATCCTGTCATTCCAATCCTTTGCAGAACATGGGGGGAGGATACTGGGAAGAGGGGGAGGGATAGGATAGGGGAAGCATGCTGGGAGAAATTCTGGTGATATAAAAAAACCAAAATAATAAGTCTTTTTAAAAAGAAGTTCTTTGGACATAGGAATGATTTTGTTTTTTACTTGATATACTATACTGCCTACAGTACTTTGTAGGTGTATAAATAAATGTTTGAATGAACTTTATCTTAATGGGATTTATTATTGGTGTATTTTTTATGCCAATTTTTTTTGCCATTCTGTCTTGAATTGTTAGAGTCCAAAAAGTTCATTTTAATATTTAGTATTCCAATTGTACAAAATAACAATAATTTTTTAGAAATAGGATTTATAGAGCATTTTAAGATTTGCAAGGTACTTTGCAAGTATTGTCTTTTGATTCTCACAACCCTGAGAGAGGTAGATGCTTTTATTATCTTCAATTTACATTTGAGAAAACTTAAGGTATATAGCAGTTAAGTTACTTGTATAGGGTCACACAGTATCTTGAGGCCAGATTCTAACTTGGGTTTTTCTGAATCTGCTCAGGTGCTTTCTCTGGTACATCATCTAACTTGTCATGTGGGAAATATTGCTATTGTATAAAGGAAAGACGTGATACTATTAATTTTTTAAACCTTTACATTTATGGGCAAACCCCTTTTAGATCAATGTCCCTTCTTTCCCTTTTTCAACTACCATTTATCCCCTTTTATGTATTATCTTCTCTCATTAGAATGGAAGCTTTTTAAGGGCCAGGGACTTATCTTTCTTTTTGTGTGATTTGTTTAGTACTTGTCTGATGAGTAGCCTAGTTAAGTGCTTAATAAGTGTTAATATATTGACTTTTTTGGTCAAGTCTTTAGCAATAAAAATTTAACTATGACCACTGTTTTATACTCTGCTAGTTTTATTAGGTCTTAAGTTATAATTTATATATAAATACATAATATTTATTATATTAATATCATATATTTGGTATGTGATATTACAGATAATACATACAGACATATATTATATTACAATATATGCAATATTATGTATTATGTTACAATATATACAATATTATATATTATGTCATGTTGGTTGTATAATAAACAAATTCATATAGAAATATTTTATAAACAAATTATATTCAGTTATAACATAAATCAATACAAATATGTAAATTGTGCATTGTTAAGGATATACATTGTAATAAGTTAATATATATGTAACTATATTAGAAATATATTTAGAATTCATCTCATAATAAAAATTAAGATCTACTAAAACCGAATAGTAAAGTATAAAATAGCTAAAATAGCATCTAAGATTTTATATATTTAAATAAATTTAATATAATAAATGCATAAATATGAAGAAATAAAATCTTGGACACTGCTTTAGCTAATACCTGAATAGTTAATGATATAATCAAATTTGTGTTTGCCAGCATGATCTGGTCTGATGGACTATTTCCAATAAAAACTTGTTAGCCTTGGTGCTGCAGTGCTTTTTAAAGTTTTCATAATTGCATGTTGAAAGGCTATTTCTTTGGCAAAAGTAAGAATTTTATGGTAGCAAGAATTCTATAACATTTGCCATTATTCACTATTATTTTTGGTGGAACCTATAAAATTCTGGCAACTCTTTAAATTTTCTGGTAGTTATATGTAGTTGGTTTCTTCCTTGATTTTTCATTCTGCCTCATCTTTCATATCCGATCAGTTGCCAGATCTTGTTAATTCTACTGCCTCACCATAATTATTCCCTTCTCTCTACTTACAACAGTCACTGCTCATCTAGACTGTTTTAGTAGCCTTCTAATGGGTCTTCCTGCATCTAGTTTCTCTTCTTTAAAATCCATCCTCCCTACATTAATTAATAAATAAACCTTATGTCAGACACTGGACATAGAGATGTACATGTAGAGATAAAAAAACATGACATATCTCTTCCATCAAGGAACTCATGATCTAGTCAAAGGAAGCATATTAGATATTTCTAATATAGATAGATAAAAAGTAATTTAAGAGAGGAATGTACTAAAATTGGATTAGAAAGACCTAGGGATCTAGGACTTGGAGATAAAAAAGGGATTATTCCAGACATGTGGGATAGCCAGTGAAAAGGAAGAGAACGTGGAAATAGTGCGGACATGTTACCAGGAATTGTAAAAAGACCAGTTTGGCTGAACTGTTTGTTGTGTTTGTGAAAAGAGACTAATATACCACATCCGACCATGTCACCTTTGTTTTCATGAAGTGTTAATAGTCTTATTAGTTGCCTTAGTGATCAAGGGAAAATTTCTTGGATATTTAATGTTCTTCATCTTCTAAGCTTCAACGTTTTTCCCCCACGTCATCTGGGCCTGAAAACTTAGCATCATCTTGATTTTACCCTCTCTGCACCTCCAGTCAGTTGCCATTTTGTTAATCTTGTTTCTTCAATATTTCTTGCATTGTCTCTCCTTTTTATTTCTAATGCAGACACATTAGATTCTCATCTCTTTGTGCCCAAACAACTTTGACCTTTAATTTTTTCCTCTAGTTTAAGAGTCTTTTACATAGTGGCTGTGATCTTTTCCTCAGCCTGGAATACCACCCCTGGTCACAGATCTTCTTCTCAGTCCACCCCTAGATCTGTAACTCAGAAATGGGTTGAGCTACTTAGTTCACACCTGTGCCTGCATCTTCAACAAAGTTAGATTCCCTCCGTGTGAGTGCTTTTGATAAAGACAGCATTGACCCTCTTCATTTATTGTGCTAGAGGACTCCACATGTCATTTCTGGCTAGATCCAGTTCCCAGTATCCTTCATGCATGTCTCCCTGTGCCAACTTGAGTTAGAAATGATTTTGTTTTGATTTTTTTTTTTTTGAGGCAGCAAGATAAGGCAATCTCTATAAATCATTATGGTTCTGTTTTTCTGTATCAGTTCATTTATAGAATTCTGTGAAATTTCCTTTTTCATAATTTCTATGTTTCTTTTTCTCGTATTTATTTCACATTTCCTACTTGGCTCTGGCTATTTCATCAGAAATGCTCGAAAGTCCTCTATTCTTTTTTTTTTCCCTGTGGGATTATACTCAGCTTTCCAGGATAAATCATTCTGGTTTGTAAGCCTTTCTTTTTTTCCTTTTTGGGCTATTGTATTCCAATACCTCTCATTTATAGAAGAAAAGCTGCCAGGTCTCATGTGATTGTAGATCTTTGGTCCTTGAACTGTTTTTTTGGATGCTTTGTAGTAGTATATTTTCTTTGATATGGGAGCTCTAAATTTTGTGTGACATTCCTAGGACTTTTCCTTTTGGGAATTCCTTTCATGAAGCGATTGTTAGACTTTTTTTTTATTTTGCCCTCTAGTTCTAATGGATATGGGTACCTTGCATTTATGATCTTGAGATATTACTTCCAGAGGGAAGACTTTGGAACCAAATAAGATAAGAGAGAGGGCATTACAAGATGTAAAATCAATGATTTTGATTATGCTAAACTTAAAAGGTTTCATACAAACAAAACCAATGCAACCAAGATTAGAAGGAAAGCAGAGCTAGGTAAGTTTTATAGGAAGTTTCTCTGATAAAGGCCTCATTTCTCAAATATATAGAGAATTTAGTCAAATAAGAATATAGGTCATTTCCCAATTAATAAATGGTCAGAGGATTTGAAAAGACAGTTTTCAGGCCAAGAAATCAAAGCTCTCTTTATATGAAAAAATGCCATAAATTACTTATGAATTAAAGAAGTACAAATTAAAACAAACTCACATCTATCAAATTGGCTAATAGGACAGAAAAGGAAAATGACAAATTTTGGAGGAGAAATGAGAAAACTAGGATACTAATATACTGTTGGTGAAATTGTGAGCTGATCCAGCTGTTCTGGAGAGCAATTTGGAACTATTCCCAAAGGGTTCTAAAACTTCATATCCTTTGATCCAATAATACCACTACTAGGTCTGTATCCCAAAGAGGATTTACAAAATTATTTTATTAAAGGGAAAAAGACCTATTTGTACAAAAATATTTTAGCAGCTCTTTGTGGTGGCAAAGGATTGCAAATTGAGGGAATGCCCATCAACTGGAGAATAGCCAAGCAAGCTGTGATATATGATAATAATAGAATATTATGAATTTCAGATAAATCTGGAAAGACTTCCATGAACTGATGCAAAATGAAGTAAGCAGAACTAAGAGAACATAATGGTGTATAGTAAAAGCAATATTATGCAATGAATAACTCTGAATAACTTTGCTGTCTTCAGCAATGTAATGATCCAAGACAATCCTAAAGGACTTATGATGAAAAATGTTGTTCTCCTTCAGAGAAAGAATTTTTGGAGTCTGAATGCAGCCCAATGCATACAATTGTTCACTTTCTTATTTTTCAGGGCGGGGGTTCCAGTTTTCTTCCACAAAATTACTAATGTGGAAATGTTTTATGTGATTATACATAAATCTATATCAGATTATTTATATTGTTGATATAATATTGACATTATGTTATCGATATACATAAGTCTATATCAGATTATTTCCCATCTCAGGGAAAGGAGAGAGAGAATTTGAACTCAGAATTTTAAGCAAGGGATGTTAATTGTTTTTACATATAATTGGGGGGAAATATTTTTAAAAATGAAGTGTAGCATCTAGACTTTTTAAAAATTAATCTTGGTTTTTAGAGTCCAGAATTTTTTAAAATTCATTCTCCATCATGTTTTTAAGTTTGTTTTTTATATCAGCTTACATTTTCTTTTATTTTTTCAATTTTGTTTTCATACATATTTATATAGTCTTCATAGAAAGTCTACTTCAATGACTTCTTTGCATTTGTTAGAGTTGGATTTGCAATAATTTTTAACTTCAAATACTGATTTTTTTTTAATTTTTAAAATTTAAGATCATTTTTCCATGGTTACATGATTCATGTTCTTTCCCTTTCCTTCTTCCTTCCCGCTCCCGTAACCAACATGCAGTTCAACTGGGTTTTACAATCTCTATTTCTTGCTTGGTCTTAAATTGTTTCCTTTCCCATAGATCTGATACTATACTATGTTTACCTAATTTACTTATAGTTTCCTTCTTTATATTTTTTAATATTTATTTATATTTGTCATTTAAATCAGTGGTTCCCAAACTTTTTTGGCCTACCATCCCCTTTCCAGAAAAAATATTACTTGGTGTCCCCTGTCACATACTATCACCACCCCCTTACAGTTATTCACCATCCTCAAATGCACCTGTGGCCATCACTGTTCCCCCTGGAGCACCCAGTAGGGGGCGGTGGCGCCCACTTTGGGAATCACTGGATTAAATAAATATATTTATATATATTTAAGTCGTTTACCCATTCTGAATTTATCTTGGTATAGGATGTGAGATGTTGACCTAGACCTAATCTCTCCCATATTGTTTTCCAATTTTCCCAGCAGTTTTTGTCAAACAGTGGGTTCTTGTCCCAAAAGCCAGGCTCTGGGTTTATCATATACAAACTTGCTGAGGTTATTTACCCCATGTCTATTCCATTAATCATCCCTTCTATCTTTTAGCTGGTACTATATTGTTTTGATGACCACTGCTTTTATAGTACAGTTTAAGATCTGGTACTGCTAGGCCTCCATCTTTCACATTTTTTCATTATTTCCCTTGATATTCTTGATCTTTTGTTCTTCCAAATGAACTTTGTTATAATTTATTCTGATTTAATGAAAAAATTTCTTGGTAGTTTGATAGGTATGGCACTGAATAAGTAAATTAATTTGGATAGGATTGTCATTTTTATTATATTTGCTCATCCTAACCATGAGCAATTAATGTTTTCCAAATTATTTAGACCTAGTTTTAATTGTGTGTAAAATGTTTTGTAGTTCATATAATTCCTGTGTTTGTCTTGGCAAATAGATCCCTAAATATTTTATATTGTTTTGGGTAATTTTAAATGGAATTTATCATTCTAACTCTTGTTGCTGAGTTGTGTTGGAAATATATAGAAATGCCTATGATTTATGTGTGTTTATTTTGTATCCTGCAACTTTACTAAAGTTGTTGATGATTTCCACTAGCTTTTTCTTATTCCTTTTAAGTTTCTTTTGGTGCCATCTTCTATTCCCCCACTTCCTTCCTTCCTTCCTTCCTTCCTTCCTGAGTTAAAAATAACATTTTTCCATATAGAAATATAAGTACTTTGATCTTATTGAAGCCTTTAAAGAAGAACCTTAAAAAAATTTTTTTTTTCTTTCCCCTCTCTTATTTACCTTTTCATGTTTCTCTTGGTTTTTGTGGTTGGATATCAGTAGACTTTCCGTTTAGTCCTGGTCTTTTCTTTGCAAATACTTGGAAATCATCTATTTTGTTGAATGCCCATACTTTCCCCTGGAAGTATATAGTCAGTTTTGATGGGTAGGTGATCTTGGTTGCAGAACCAATTCTCTTGCCTTTCTGAATATCATATTCCAAGCCTTGTGGTCTTGTAGTGTGGAGGCTATCAGATCCTGTGTAATCCTGATTGGTGTTCCTTGATATCTGAATTGTCTCTTTCTGGCTTCTTGCAATATTTTCTCCTTAACTTGGAAGCTTTTGAATTTGGCTATTACATTCTTGGGAGTTGTCTTTTGAGGATTTAGTGTAGAGGATGTTCTATGGGCTCTTTCAATGTCTATTTTGCCCACTTGTTCAAGGACATCAGGGCAGTTTTCTTGGATAAGTTCTTGTATTATGTTATCTAGATTGCTATTTGTCTCTGATTTTTCCAGAAGACCAGTAATTCTAAAGTTGTCTCTTTTAGACCTGTTTTCTTGATCTGTCATCTTCTCATTGAGATATTTCATGTTTCCTTCTATTTTGTCAGTTTTTTACTTTGCTTTATTAATTCTTGCTGTCTTGTGAGATCGATCATTAGCTTCTACTTGTCCAATTCTAGCCTTTAAAGACTGGTTTTTGGCTATAATCTTTTGGTTTTCCTTTTCAGTCTGGTCTATCTGGCTTCCAGCTGGTCATTTCTGGTCTTTGATTTGCTTATCAATTCATTTGATTTCTGAACCTCAATTTCCAATTGTGAAATTCTGTCTTTTAAGCTGGTATTTTCTTTTTGAACTATTTCCCACTTTTCTTGCCAAATCTCTTCCACCTTTCTCATGATCTGAGATTGGAACTCCTTAAGAGCTTGTGACCAATTTTAATTTTTTTTGGAGGGTTTGGATGTGATTACTTGTTTGTCCTCTGTTCTGTGATCTGGATTTTTTCTATGTAAGAATTATCTAGAGTTGGTGCTTTTTTCTTGTTTCTTTTGTTGGTTGGTTTTCTTGAGCATTGCTAGCCATTATGCTGCTATTTCTTGCTTCTCTCAGAAGTCTGGGTGAAGAGGGCTGGCTCTCTGTGTATGGAACTACAGAGTGGTTTTTGTCTGAGGCTACTTTTTGAGTGTGTACACAGTTTATGCTATATGCCCTCCCAGCCCCACTCCCCTCTCCATGCCCAAGGTGTGCAGTCTTCAGGCTCCTGGAGTTTCAGGTCTAGCTACTCTCAGGGGTGCTCTTGGTCTGCTGCCAAGAACTTAGAGGTTGTTTCCCACTGCTTTAATTCTAGGGCGCTAGCTATGAATCCTGCCCCATAGGTGTGTTGGGGGAGGGTTTGATCAACTTGTGTTTTGGTGGGAACTAATTTACCCCTTTATGGCAAGGAAATTCTCAAGTCCCGCGGAACTTTGATGCTGCGCCCTATTGTGGAGTCCTTTCGCTGATATGAACTTGGGCTCTTTGTTCTTTTGAGGTATCGTACAGGTCGGTGGTGGGGAGGGTAAAAGTTCTGCAACTATTCTGCAGCCATCTTAACCGAGAAGTTGCTCCACTAGCTTTTTAGTTGATTCTCTAGGATTCTATAAGTGCACCATCATATCGTCTGCAAAGTATAGTCTCCTCATTGCCTATCTTAATCCCTTGAATTTGTTTTTCTTCTCAAATTGCTACTGCTAGTGTTTCTAGCATCAAAATTAAATAATGGAGGTGATAAAGGGTATCTTTGCTTCACTTCTGATCTTATTGGGAAGGCTTCTAATTTATCCCCATTGCAGATGATACTTGCAGATGGTTTTAGATGTATACTGTTTATTATTTTAAGGAAAGGCCCATGTATTCCTAAGCTTTCTAGTGTTTTCAATAAGAATGAGTGTTGTATTTTTTTTTTAAATCCTTAACTTCTGTGTATTGGCTCCTAGGTGGAAGAGTGGTAAGGGTGGGCAATGGGGGTCAAGTGACTTGCCCAGGGTCACACAGCTGGGAAGTGTCTGAGGCCGGCTTTGAATCTAGGACCTCCCGTCTCGAGGCCTGACTCTCAATCCATTGAGCTATCCAGCTGCCCCCATGAGTGTTGTATTTTGTCAAAGGTTTTTTCTGCATCGAAATAACCATGTGATTCCTGTTGGTTTGGTTGTTGATATGGCCAATTATGTGGATGGCTTTCCTAATATTAAACCTTCTTTGCATTCCTGGTATAAATAAAATATTTGCATCTATGTTCATTAAAGAGATTGGTCTATAGTTTTCTTTCTCTGTTTTTGGTCTGCCTAGCTTTGGAATCACTGTTGTAAAAGGAATTTGGTAAAACTCCTTTTTTGCTTATTTTGTCAAATAGTTTGTATAGTATTGGGATTAATTTGTTCTTTAAATGTTTGATAGAATTCGCTTGTGAATCCATCTGGCCCTGGAGATTTTTCTTAGGGAGTTCTTTGATAACTTGTTCAATTTCTCTTTCTGATATGGGTTTATTTAAGTATTCTATTTCCTCTTCTATTAATGTAGGCAGTTTATATTTTTGTAAGTATTCATCCATTTCACCTAGATTGCCATATTTATTGCCATATAATTGAGCAAAATAGTTCTTAATAATTACCTTAATTTCCTCTTCATTAAAGGTGAGGTTGCCCTTTTCATCTTTGATACTATTAATTTGATTTTCTTTTTTACTTTTTTATTAGATTAACCAGTACTTTGTCTATTTTATTTGTTTTTTTAAAGTACCAACTCCTAGTCTTATTTATTAATTCAATAGTTCTTTTACTTTCAATTTTATTTCTCCTTTGAATTTTATTATTTCCAATTTAGTTTTTATCTGGGGAGTTTTAATTTGTTCTCTTTCTAGTTTTTTAATTTGCATGCCCAATTCACTGACCTCCTTCCTCTCTGATTTGTTGATATATGCACTCGGTGATATAAATTTTTCCCTGAGAGCTGCTTTGGCTGCATCCCATAGGTTTTGATATGATGTCTCCTCATTGTCATTCTCTTCATGAAATTATTGTTTTTAACCAACCAGTTTTGGGGAATCATATCATTTAATTTCCAATTTTTGATTTTCCTCTCCATGTACCCTTACTAATTATAATTTTATAGCATTATGATCGGGAAAAGTTGCATTCATTATTTCTGCTTTTTTGCATTTGTTTGCAATGTTTTTATGCCCTAGTATATATGGCCAGTGTTTGTGAATGCTGAGAATAAGGTGTGTTCTTTTTTGTCCCTATTTATTTTTCTCCACATATATATTAACTCTCATTTTTCTAGGATTTAATTCACATCTCTTACCTCTTATTTGTTTTTTGGTTTGATTTATCTAGATCTGATAGAGGAAGGTTTAGGTCCCCCACTAGTATAGTTTTACTATCTATTTCCTCCTTAAGCTCCACTGGCAGAATGACTTTTAATTTTTCTAGCCATCTGAAGTTTTCTCTATGCCAAAAGCAGGGCAACTAATTCTTGGTTGCCTTAATGTTAATTTAACAACAACAATAATCTCCAACCCATACTGAAAGAGCTCCCAAAATATAGTATTCAAGGAAAATGAATCAAAATAATTTGTGAACAGAATCCACCTAGTGATCATGATCCAAAAATGTATGTCTTCCATAATTTTGAGTTTTTCTCCTTTTGAGAGACTGATCACGATAGGTTCTGTGGATACATTGGTATACATGGTATTGACACATGGTAGATTGCTGTTTCCTTCTCCAGATCATTTTACAGATGATAAAACCAAGGCAAACAGGGTTAAATGACTAGCCCAGGATTACACAGCTGTTAAGTGTCTGAGATTGGATTTGAATTTAGATATTCCTAACTTCAGACCTGGTATTCTTTCCATTGTACCACCTAGCTGCTGTGTGAAGAATTTACAATATTATTTTTAAAAATAGACTTAGACTTGAAATAGATTACAAAGGCAATAATACATACCCAGGTGCTAAACTAAAAATAAATCCTTTGTTCAAATCTGGCCTCAGACACATCTTAGCTGTGTTGACCCTGAATAAGGCACTTAACTCAGTTGCTTAGCCTTACCACTCTTCTGCCTTGGATCCTGTACACAGCATTGATTGTAAGACAGAAAGTAAAGGTTTAAAAGAGGAAAGAAAAGAAAAGAAAAGAAGAGAAGAGAAGAGAAGAGAAAAATACTTCTGGCACTAACAATTTAAATTAAACAAGTATTAATTGCACACTCTAGATCAGTGATGGGCAAACTACAATGGGGGGAGGTCCCTGAAATGTTCTATCCAGGGACAGGGCATTATTCCTAATCTGACGAATACAATGAGTAGGATACAATACAATGAAACTTCAAAAGAATTGCCTTAGAAACAGACTGGCAGATGAACATTTCCTTTCCTTTGGCCCCCTCTTTAAAAAGTTTGCCCATTACTGCTCTAGATGCTCAACACAGTCACTATATAGAAATGTATGAAAAAAAAGCATAGTGCAGACATTAAAGAAGTTTTATTGTTCAGTTATTTCAAACATGTTTGATTCTTCACAAATCGTTTGTCTGAGGCTGTTTTTGTTACTAAGCCTGGCTCTCAATCCACTGAACTTCCTATCTACCCCTAAGAAGAATTTTTCTTAACTTAAATTTTTAAGCTTCAACAAAAAAAGTTTAAAAAATTAAAAAGGAAAAATGATCAATTTTAAATTGTGTTATTTAGTTTATTTTAAAAGGAGGAGGCAGTGTGTTATAGTAGAAAGAGATCCTAGAACAACGAGGAGTAGGATGACTTCTGCTACTCCTGACTTGTTTGGGTTTGGTCAACTTATTTAAACTCCCCAGGTCTAAATACTTATCTTTAAAAGAGTTGGACTATGTGATCTTTAAAATTTCTTATTAATTTTCAATAAGATACTAATAAAATACTTTTTCAGATCCTTTCATGAAAACATTCTGTTCCTTAGGTATCTGAATCTTTCAGTATTGAAGGCATGCTTATTTTTTGCAGTTTCTCCCCATTTAGAATGTTATACTATGTTGATTACTTTCAGTCTTAGTTTGGGAAACAGTTAAATACAGTGTACTGTGTGAAGTCTTTGAATGTTACTTTACTTGTGATCATCATATGAATTGTTCACTTTGTTATTTGAAAATAATTTTGATATTTTTATTTATTGATCATAAAACAGTGATAAAGCTTGAATCTTTTTAGATTTGTGCTGAGTGATGTTCATAGCAAAGAGTTCACTTGCAAGGCTTCTAGGAAAATGGCCTCTATTATTTGCCAAGACATACCCCTGCCATCTTTAGTATTAGATTACATCCTCAGTTAATCTTTTTTTCTCCTTGTCCCTCTCTCTCTCTTCTTTTTCCCTCTCATTTTTAACTTCTCTCTTCCTTCCCTACTGACTTCAGAAGTGCCTATTTTGTTATTTCCATTCTCATTTTGGTTACATTGATTTTGTTTGTACAAAACCTTTTTAGTTTAGTGTCAAAATTATTGATTTTACGTATTGAAATGTTCTTTATCTCTTGTTTGGTCACAAATTCTTCCCTTTCTCCTTTGATCTCACAGGTAAACTATTCTATGGTCGCCTATTTTACTTATGGTATCACCCTTTACGTCTAGATCATATATCCATTTTGACCTTTCTTTGGTATAGAGTGTGTGATATTGATCTATATCTAATTTCTGCTATGCTGTTTTCTAGTTTTCCCAGCAGTTTTTGTCAAATTGCTTCACTTGGTTTTTGGCATTTCCTCTCTTCTCATCCATTCATCAACTCTTTGTTATCTGGCTCCCAACTTCCTCACTCAACTGAACTACTCTTTCTTTCCATAGTTATCTGATTGTTAATTGCTAAGTCTGATGGCCTTTTCTCAGTCCTAATACTTCTTCACCTATTTGTTGCATTTGACACTGTTGACCATCCTTTCCTCCTAGATACTCTCCTTTCTGGATTTTTGTAACCCTACTTAGTTTATTCTGATTTGCCTTCTTTCTTTCTGACCACTTCTCATTTTCCTGTGCAGCAGGTTCATCATCTATATCATCTATATCTTAACTATTTTCCAAGATTCTGCCCTTTTCTTCACTCTATACTCTCTCCCTTAGCAAACCTCATAAATTCTATGCACATGACTTCCAGATCTACAGTTTCTCCTTTGAGTGTTAATCCCATATTTCCACTGGATATTTCAAACTGGATGTCCTTGAGACATCTTAAACTCAACATGTCTAAAATTGAACTAAATTTTCCCCAAAACCCTGTGTGTTTTCCAACCTAATCTATTTCATCCAAGGTGCCCATTGCCTTCCTTCTAGTATGACACTTTGTGATCTTGTTATTATTTTGCATACCCCAATTTCACTCAAACTATGTATCAGATCTTTTGCCGAATGATATTTTAGCTGGACAATTAGGTGGCACAGTGAACAGAGTGCTAGAGTCAGGAAGACTTGAGAAATTAGGAAGACCAAATCCAGTTTCAGACACATAGTAGCAGTGTGACCCTAGACAAGTCACTTAACCCTGTTTGCCTCAGTTTCCTTGTCTGGAAAATGAGCTGGAGAAGGAAATGGCAAATCATTTCAGTATATTTGCCAAGAAAACTCCAAATCAGGTTATGAAGAGTTAGACATGATTGAAAAACAGCTGAATGAAAAAGTCTAAAGCTAAAGAGCACTTTTTATACACAACAAAATGGAAAAAAAGAAGATTGGATATAAAACAATCTCATTTCATACTGCTTACTTTTAAAAGAGTACATAAAAAATTCCACACTTTACTCTGAACTCTGCTTAGTTACCTACTGTACTAAATTTACTCTTTCACTTCCTTCTGTTCTCTGTACATTTAAAAAATGTTTCACTGGCTTTTTTGGGGGGCAGGGGGTAAGGGGCTTCACTATTTCTAACCACCCCTCTATGTCCATCTTTCTCCAAGGTTAAAAATAAAGGGGGAGGGGGCATCTGGGTAGCTCAGTGGATTGAGAGCCAGGCCTAGAGACAGCAGGTCCTAGGTTCAAATTTGACCTCAGACACTTCCCAGCTGTGTGACCCTGGGCAAGTCACTTGACCCCCATTGCCTACCCTTACCACTCTTCTGCCTTGGAGCCAATACACAGTATTGACTCTTAGACGGAAGGTAAGGGTTTTAAAAAAAATTAAAAAAAAATAAAGGGGGAACCCCCTTGTAACGAAAAAGCACAAAGTGACCTAGTGACAGAGACCCAAAATGTATGTCTCTATGATTTTTGAGTTTGTTACTTCTCTGTCAGGAGACAGGTCATCATCATAGGTTCTCTGGATATGTGGTTGGTTATTGCATTGATCAGCGTTCTTTTTTTAATTTAATTTTATTGATTAATTAAGAACATTTTTCCATGGTTACATGATTCATGTTCTTTCCCTTCCTTCTTCCCACCCCACCCCCCCAGCCAACACACAATTCCACTGGGTTTTACATGTGTCATTTGATCAGAGTTCTTGAGTCTTACAAATTTATTTTTCTTTATGGTGTTGTCCTATAAATTATTCTGCTTTTTCTTACTTTACCCTGCATCAGTTCATACAACACAAGATTCTTTGAAATTATCTCTGTCGTTAATTTCTTTTACAGCATACTGATATTTCATAACATCCATATACCATAGTTTGTTCAGCTATTTCTCATTTGAATGAGAACCCCTTTGGTTTCATTTAATTTTTGTTTTGCTTCATTGCCATTATCTTCCTGGAATTGTCTTTTTGCACTATTTCAACTTTATTTTGGAGGGTGTTGTGTTTTCAGCCTTTCTTTGAGGATCATTTGATGCTTACTCCCTTGACTCCTTCCACCTTTGTTCACTTTTTTCAATTCTTCTGATTTTGAGAAATACAAAGTTCTACCTCTCCATTGTCCTCTCTACACCAATATATTACTTTTGCCTTTCCTTTTCTCTCTTATCAGGTCATTAGAACAGAACTATTTCTATCCCTCTCCCATTTGTTTTGAAGAGTCAGACCTTTCTAGTTGCTCAAATTTACCTTTCTAGGTTTCTCTGCATTCTTTTGCTTGTATTTCATAGTTTCTACACAGTTCTGGTCTTTTTATCAGAAATGCTTGAAAGTCCCTTATTATTCCTTATAGCTCCCCAGGGTAAATTATTCTGGGTTCCTAGTCTGCCTTTTTCACCTTTTTGGATTATTGTATTCCAAAGTATTCTATTTATAGAAGAAGCTGCCTGGTCTTGTGTGAGCCTGAGGCGTTTTCCTTGGTTCTTGATCTGCTTTTTTCTGGGTGTTTTATTTTCTTTAATGTGGGAAGTGCCAGTTTTATCTATGATATTCCTAGGACCTTTTCTTTTGGAAGTTCCTTTCATGAGGTGATAGATATATATTTATCTTTTCACTCTGGTTCTATTAGATTTTAATCACAATAATTAACATAGTGCTAAAGGTTTGCAAAATGCTTATTATATATTATTTTATTTGATCCTCACAACAACCTTGATAGGTTGATGTAATTATCCTAATTTCACAGATAAGGAAAACGAAATATAGTTTAATCAGCTTGTCCAGGGGAAAACAGCTAGTGTCTGAGGAATGTGTTCCTCATCCTCTGGGATGTGTTCATTTATGATTTCTTGAAATACAATGTCCAGGTTTTTTTTTTTTTTTAAATTGTGATTTTTCAAGGAGGTCTTCTAATCCTTAAACCAACCTTTGATCTGTTTTCTGAATCACTTATTTTTTTTATGTCATTTATCTTAACATTTTCTCAAATTTTTTCAGTCCTTTGACTTTGTTCTAACAATTCTTTTTACCTCATAGAGTAATTGCTTTCTTTTTGGCCTTCTGTTTTTTTGGAAGTCCATTATTTGGGTAAGTGTTACCAATTTATCTTCTAGCCTGTTTAGACTTATAATTCATTCCTCAAGGACCTTTTATTTTATTTTTTATTTCTTCATATATTCTGAGTATCCATGTAGTCTGTATCAAAAATACATTTTTTTCCTTTGAGTCATTGCTTCCTGTTGTTTCAGAGAGTCTTTTGATTCTTTTGAGGGTTCTTTGGATTAAAATTTTTTTTAGATATTTTTGATGTTTTCTTTGATGTACTCATTTCATTTCTTAGTTCCTGAATTGGAATTTTGTGTTAGAGCGAGTCCTTGCCTCTTGATCTGCTTTTGGATTAGGGATGATAGAGGGAGCTACTAGATCTCACCCTGAGTCCCCTGACCTTTACCTCTCAGGGTTAAACCCTCTTAGATCTTTGAGGTTCAGAGTACTATATCTTCAGAGCTCCCTGTGGTATTTCAGAATAAAGCTAGACCTAGGGCTTGGAGTGTCTCAGTTTGATCATAGTTACTATATGCTGTGCCATTTCCGGTTCACTTAGGGCTTTCTTATCTCCCTGAAACTTTCTGGGCACCTCTAGGCACAGAGTCCTGTGATCTGTCTACTCATGTTTATGGCCTATCACTGGCCTTGCTGGGATGGTTTTGCCCAGTTTGTTGACTTGTTGACTTGAGCTGGCATTGGCTTTGCTCTGTTGGCTGGCTTTTTGTGTATTTATTGGGTGGAAGAAGTCATATACTATAACTTATTGAATTTCTTAACCTGGTTCCATTTCAGGATTTTGCTGGAGTGAAGTATGTGGGAATGGGGCTATCTGCCCCTCTCTTCAAGCAACTATTGTGGCTGGTATTTAGTTTGGGAAAACATCCTTTTCAAGTTGAGAAAGAAATCTAAAAATGCAATATAATGCGTGAAAATGAATTTATAACAGCATGGATATACTCAGACTTCCACTTTTTAGCAAAATAAGATCATAGATTTGATCAGTGTTAAAACTTAAGAGGTCATCAGATCCAATACTCCCTACCCCCACCTCCCTTATTCCATTCTTCTCTAATTTTGTTATGATGTTAATTACCTTTTATAATGAGGTTTTATATATATTTGAAGCTTATTGTTTTATAGGGCATAATTTCTATAGTCTTGGTACTATTGTTTACCTTCTCCTTGATACTCTCTAGGATTTTAGGATACTACTCTCTCCCGGTTCTCCTGTCTATTCGCTTTTTAATTTTCTTTGCTTGGATCTTCATCCAGCTCATCATGCCTTTTAACCATGAATATCCCACTTCTCCCTCTGTACTATTTCACTTTAGTGCTTATTAGCTCTTATGGATTTAATTACCATCTCTATACTGATGATTCTTTAATCTACCTATCCAGCCCTAACTTCCTTTCTCAATTCTTTTGCTTTTTAGACATCTTGAACTAGATGTGTCCTATAGATTTCTTAAACTCAATATGTCTGAAACTGAACATATTATCTTTCCCTTCAAAACTTTCCTGTTTCCTAATTTCCCTGTTGAAGATAATACCATTCTTCTAGTCAACCAAGCATGCAATCTAGGTGTCATTCTGAACTCCTCAGTCTTTCATCACCCCCATATCCAGTCTGTTGCCAATGTCTGTCCATTTTATCTTCATAATATCTCTTGTATACTTCCCCTGTTCTTCTCTGATATAGCCAGCACTCTGAAACGAGCCTTTATCATGTTACCTCTGAGGTATTGCAGTATTTCAGTAGCCCACTGTTTATTCTCCCTACCCTGCCTCTTCTCACTCCAGTCAGTCTTTCTCATTCAACTGTCAAAATGATCTTCCTAAAGCACAAGTCTGAATCATGTCACCTTCCTATTCAGTTAACTCCAATGGCTCCCTATTACCTCCAGAATCAAATATAAAACCCTTTTGTTTGATGTTTAAAGTCCTTCGTAACCCACCCTCTCTTCTCTTGTGTCTTTTCTAGTCTTAAACTTTACATTTTCCACTCCCTACATATTTGTGAGCCAATGACACTAGCCTTCTTGCTGTTCTTTGACATCTCTGGATTGGCTGTCCCTCATTCTTAGAATTTTCTTCCTCTTCATCTCTGCTTCCTGGTTTTCCTTGCTTCTTTAAAGTACTAGCTATAATCCTATTTTCTACAAGACAACTTTCTTGATCCCTGCTTATTTCTAGTGCCTTCCCCTCCACTGATATTTCTATTTTATTGTGTATGTTTAGCTTGTTCATGCTTAGCTTCCAAATTTCTTGGGAGTAGGGACTTAATGACTTCTTTCTTTGTATCCCTGTAGCCAAGCTACTGACAGATTATTTTCCAATTCTCCCAAAAGTTGTCAAATAGGGAAGCCTTACCTCAGATGTTGGTAGCCTTGTGTTTAGGCTACTGAATTCAGTTTTTTTCTGAGTCTTGCCTCTCTAGGCTTTTGTTGATTTTCTATTTTTTAAAGATCATTATATAATTTTGGCAGTTATTGCTCTATAATATAGTTTAAGTTCTGGTAATGAATGCTACACCCTTTCATACTGTTTTTTTCCCCTCATTTCATTTGAGAGTCTTTGCTTTTTGTTCTTCCAGGGGAATTTAAAAATTATTTTAATTTATTTCGATACAGCAGTCCCTTATTGATTTGATCAGTTTTATCTATGTCTATAACATGTGATAAAATTTTCTAGGGCTTCTAAAAATTACTCTGAACCTTTAATATGTAGAGCATTGACTAGAACTGATCTAAGAATGGTTGCTTATTTTTTAAATTACCTTAACTAAAAAAATTATGTTAAATTGTTATCTTTGTGTTTTTACATCACCTTCTTTCCTATCTACCCCTTTCCATACCCATAGAGCTGTCTCTTATAATATAGAAAAGAATTTTATTCAATAAAAAGAAAATATCTCTAGACTTTAAAAAACCTGTAGCGTTTTGATAGTATTGTTAAATATAGGCAGTGCTAAAATAGTTGAATTACTAATGGAAATTGCACATAATTTAAGAGTTTTTGTTATAGTTGATTATTTGGCAAAAATTTTGAAAATTGTGTCACAGTAAACAAAGAAATAAATATGTTCTTATTATTTTTCCTTGTGTCATGTTAGAAACACATGGCAGATGTCTGATACATTTAAGTGAATTCATGACATGGCAGAAAACCTCAGCAGTGATAGTGTCCTCATATCATGTTTAGGCATTGATCCCAAAAAGCTTCCGTAAACATTCTGCAGTAAAATAGCATTCTTTTTTGGTAAGTATAGTTGTGTTTAGGTTTGGGAAGTGTTTTTTTTATGCTGTTTAATATTCAGGTTGGGGAAATATCAATGGATATTTTATTACCTAAAATAGTGAACACATTTTAATCATGAGTAAAATTCCATTTTAATAAATTCATTAAATTATTAAAATTGCTTCATTTTAATTAAATGGAAACCTATTGCTACAGGACACAGATTGATTCTTTTTTGTTTAAAGTGCTTTAGTGAATACTATATTTGTAAATAAAGATGCCTTCCTGGGTTGAATGTTTTAGGTTGAGTGTTTTCAATGTAACTTCTCCCAAGACTTAATGAGCTTGAGCATGTAGAATTATGGAAACTAATAAATGATTAAAAAGTGCTTAGTTAAATTCTACTGTAACTGTTCCTGAGATCTTCACCTTATTCTTTTCTTTTTGTCAGTTCATTTGACAAACTGCTGCTCCTTTTAAACAGCTCTTTCCCTTTACTGCTACTTGCAGATTTTTAGTAATTTGGAATAAGTCAAATTTGTTTGGCATTTGAGAAATGATAATTTGCCTTTTTTTAAATCCCATATTTCAGTTATTAACAAGCATTAATTTTTTCTCCCTCTTCTCCAGTTAAACAAGAAAATTTAAAAGCCCTTGTAGTTGCTTAACTGCAAACATCAGCGTTCTTAAATTTTTAAGAGTAATTTTTCTTTCCAATTGATTTCTTAGTTCTACTCACTTCACTCTACATCAGTTTATACAAGTGTTCCCAGGCTTCTCTGATATAGTCCTAGTCTCCGTTTTTTTATGACCAGAGTATTTATTCCATTCCATTCATTCCATTGCATAATTTGTTCAGCTATTTACCAGTTGATGGGCAGGCTTCCCCTTACTCTCCAAGTCTTTGTCAATACAAAGAAGAACTGTTAATACATAATTATAAAGACATAGAACCTTTTCCTCTCTTTTGATTTTTTTGTGGAGCAGAGACCCTTTAGTGATATATCAGTGGGCCAAAAGGTATATACAGTCTAATAACTTTCTGGACATAGTTCCAAATTGCTTTCTGAATGGCTGGATCAGTTTACAGCTACAGCAACAGTACATTAATGTGCACTCAAACATTTGTGATTTTCCTTTTTTTTAATCAGTTTTGCTAATCTGATTAGTGTAAGTATAAGGTGCTTTAAAAACTCATATTTCTCTAATTATTTGCAATTTGGAGCATTTTTTTTCATACAACTATGGATGATTTGTATTTCTTCATTTGAGAATGGCCTATTTATAATTTTTCACCACTTGTTAACTGGGAAAAGGCTCTTCTAAATTTGAAAAAATTCTATTAATTTTTAATTCTTAATTCTTGGAAAAGAAATTTTAACAAAATAACTTGCTAGAAAGATTTCCCCTGATTTGATTAGGGATTTTGACTTTAAATGATCACTCTGTTGCACATATGAATAATATAGAAATAAATTTCAAACAATGATACATGTATAACCCAGTGGAATTGTTCATTAGCTGGGGGTGGGAGGGGAAGGGAGGGAAAGAACATAAATCATGTAACCATGGAAAAATATTCTAAATTTAAAAATTAATTAATTAAAAAAGATAAAATTCCCCCAGTTAACTTTTCTAATTTTAGCTGTATTGCTTTGCTTTGCTCAAAAACTGTAAAATTTGATGTGATCAAAATTATCTATTTTTATCTTGTATGATTCTCTATCCTTTATTTAGTCACTTTCCCATCCATTAATCTGAAAGATACTTTCTTTGCTCCTTTTAATTTTATTTGTAACGTGACTTTTTAAATCAAGGTCATGTATCCATTTAGGGCTTATTTTGGTAAATAGTGTGAAATGTTGTTCTAAACAGTTTTTTAGACTAACGTCCGATTTTTTCCAGCAGTTTTATCCAAAAGTGAGATCTTGTCCCCATAGTTGGGATCTTTGGTTCAGGCATTCAATAAACATTTATTAAGCACAACTTATTCCCTATTATTCATTTTTGTAATAGAGTAATCTTTTAAAATCAAAACCTCAAATCATATACCCATATAAATAAGTGATAAATCATATGTTTTTCTTCTGCTTTTCTACTCCCATAGTTCTTTCTCTAGATGTGGATAGCATTCTTTCTCATAAGTCCCTCAGAATTGTCCTAGATCATTGCATTGCTATTAGTAGCAAAGTCTTTGCCATTTGATCATCCCATAATGTTTCAGTTACTGTGTACAATGTTCTATTTCTGCTCATTTCAGTTCATTGAGGTCTTTCCAGTTTTTTATAGAAATCAAAGCAGTTCATCATTCCTTATAGCACAATAGTTTTCCATCACCATCATATACCGCAATTTGTTCAGCCATTCCCCAATTGAGGGACACCACAAAAAAGCACAGCTATAAATATTTTTGTACTCTTTCAGAGTACTAAATATTTTTGATGATTAATGTTTTGTAATCTTTAATATTAACATTTCTTCATTTAGAATATATTATGGGATATGGTGTAACGTGATGATCTAAGTGCCAACTGCTTTCTAGATTACCCAGAAATTTTTATCATAAAGGGAGTTTTTTGCTAAATAATTTGTTTTAAAGTTTATCAAACACTGGGTTATTGAGTTCTTTAATGTTTCTCATTTTCTTCTGCCTACTCTGTTCCGTCGAGATACTTCTATTTTTTCTTAACGAATACCAGATTGTTCTCATAACTACAAATATACAGTGTAGTTTGAGGTCTAGAAAGTACTATTCTCCCTTCATCCTAATATTTACCTTAATTTTTTTTTAGCCCCTTACTTTCTGCCTTAGTAACAACTCTTAAGCGACTTGTCCCGGGTCACACAACTAGGTGTAGTGCCTGAGGTTGGAACTGAGGTCCTCCCAACTCTATGTCTGGTGCTATATCCACTGTACTACTAGCTGCCTCTTTTATTATTTTCAAATGAGATTTTTGAAGAACTTTTGTTGAGTTCTGTAATTATTCATTTGATAATTTGAATGTAGAATTAAAAATGTAAATTAACTTTGTTAGTATTTTGATTTTGAGTATATTGGCATAGCCCAGCCATGAACTCTGAACATTCCTCTAGCTATTTAAGTTGTTCTTTATTTCTTTGAAAGAACACTGTAGTTGTATATATGCAAGTATATTGTGTGTTTTGTTAGAGTGAGGCCCAAATATTCATGCCTTTTGTAGTTGTTTTATTTTTAAACCCTTACCTTCCGCCTTAGAATCAATGCTGTGTATTAGTTCCAAGGCAGAAGAGCAGTAAGAGCTAGGCAATGGGGGGTTAAGTGACTTGCCCAGATTACACAGCTAGGAAATGTCTGAGGTCAGATTTGAACCTAAGACCTCCTGTCTATAGGCCTGGCTCTCAATCCACTGAGCTATTCAGCTGCTCCCCATTTTGTAGTTATTTGGAATGGGATTTCCCTTTCTATTATTGTCTCTTAGATGTTTTTAATATTATATAGAAATGTAGATGCTGTTATTTCAGTTGATATCTTTGTTGATTCCCTAGGATTTTCTAAGTAAACCATCATGTCATTAGCAAATAGAGACAATTTTATGTCATCTTTAAATCTTTAATTTTTCTCTTGTCGGTGCTATTTTTAACATTTCCAGAACTTTATTAAATAATAATGGGAGAGTAGTCATCCTAGTCAAACTTTATTCCTCTTTTTATTGGAAAATTTCTGTTATATAACCTCGGTATATAATGTTTGTTTTTGGTTTTAGATAGCTTTTATGATATTGAAAAAGATCCTTCTATCACTATACTTTGTAGGGTTATTTTTTCAAATAGCAGAAATCAGTGTTATACTGTGTCAAAAGTTTCTTCACCTGTGGAAATAATCATATGGTTTTCAATGTTTCTGTTGATAATATGATTATGTTAGTAAAAATAGCTAACATTTATATACTGCTATCTATGTGCATGCCAGACATTGTGTTAAATTAAAGCTCTTTACAATTATTATCTCATTTGATTCTAAAAACAACCTTGGGAGGTAGGTGCTATTATTATTATTCTTATTTTACAGATGAGATAACTGAGGTAGTTGCAAACTTACGGTAAACAGAAGTTAAATTACTTGTCCAGGGTCACCAAGCTAGTAAGGATCTGAGTCTTGAATTTAAATTCAGATTCTGTTGACTCTGACCCAGCATTCTATATCAGCTATACTGCCTAGCTGCCTTGTTTTCCTAATGTAAGGATGGGTCACTAGTCTTTTTGACAGGATTTTATTTAAAATTTTTGGGCCATTACTTATTAATTCTTTATTAAATTATCCTTTTGTATTGAATCTCAATTTTAAAAGAATTCTTTGTTGGTACTCATTGTTCTTTATTCTGTTCATTTATTTATTTATTTTTGCCTTTAGCTTCTGTGTATTGGCTCCTAGGTGGAAGAGTGGTAAGGGTGGGCAATGGGGATCAAGTGACTTGCCCCAGGGTCACTCAGCTGGGAAGTGTCAGAGGCCAGATTTGAACGTTGGACCTCCTGTGTCTAGGCCTGACTCTCAATCCACTGACCTTACCCAGCTGCCCCTCTCATTGTTCTTTAGATTGATGGAATTCTCCTGAATCCAATAAGACCAGATGTTCTCCCAAATCCTTGCCTCTCTGTAGTTCCATAGTTTTTTGTTTTTGTTTTGTTTTTTTAAATTGGATTATTTGCAGTGATCTAGGACAATCCTGAAAGACTTATGATGGGGAATGCTTCCCATTTCCACAGAAAGAACTGTTTGAGTGTTCTTTCACATCAGTGTATTTATGGGCTTATTTTGGAATTTTGGTTATGTCTGAATGTGCTTTTACATCAATGACCAATATGGAAATGTGTTTCACATGACAAAAAAAGAAAATTTTAAAAAACCCCACAAATTAACATTTTAAAAAGTTGCATTATTTCAGATCTCAATTTGGTTTTCTGTTTTAAGTATTTTATAGTTTTGAAATAATTTCTCTATATTCCCAGTTCTAGTAGCATATAACTGCATAGTAAGTTCTGAAAAATCCTTTTATTCTGGTTGTGTTATTTCATCTTGTTCATTATTTCTTGTTCATTATTTTGTTGATTTGATTTCCTCATTCACATTTTCTTTCTCTTTATTAGATTTATTGCTGTCTTTTTTTTTTTACATTTGTTTTCTTCAGTATCCCTTCTCTCCCCCTCCCAGACATTTATCCCTATGTAGCATAATGTAGAAATGTTTTTTTTTTCCTGTGTTTTTGACAGTTTATTTTGTAGTTTATGATTTGGCTAAAGCTGTTTCAATAAACATTTTTGCTGATTCCCTAGAATTTTCTAAGTAATAATGTCATCAGCAAATAAGGATATTTTATCTCTTCATTTTTATTGCCTTTGATTGATTTCTTTATCACTGGTATTGCTAGCATTTTTAAAGCTAGATCAAATAATGGTGATGAGATTGTGATTCTTGCTATTCCTGCAATAGCAGGAGGGAATATTAGCAAAACTGATTGATACATTGAAAAAGTTCCCAAACATGTGTAATATGCAGTACCTGTGGAATTCCCACCTCAACAAAAGTGTGATTTGGAAGTGGCCTCATCTCTCTTCAATTGGTAATTTTACTCCACTCACTTTTGATTTTTTTGCATGTGATTGTTTCCATTTAAATTGCTTTATCCATTTTATGTCTTGTTTTCTTGGCTCTTTTTCACTTTTCATCAGTTTAGGTAGATCTTTTCCCATGCTTCTCTGTATTTATCACATCCACCTTTTTTTTTTTTTTTTAAAGCACTGTGGGGTTCCATTCTATTCATATTCCACAATTTGTTTGCTCATTCACCAGGTAGTTTGTTATAGCTAGTTTGTTTCCAATTCTTTGCTACCACAAAAAATACTGTTATAAATATTTTTGCTATAGTTCTTCCAGATTATCTTTCACTTCTGTGTATTTGCAACCTCAAATTATTTTTTCTTTTGTTTCTTTGGCGAGTTTTGACACAATAGATTTCAGATGTTCTTTTTTGCCAAATGGGCAGCCTAGGTGACACAGTGGATAGGGTGTCATGCCTGAAGTCAGGAAGACTCACCTTCTTGAGTTCAAATCTGGCCTCAGACACTTAATTGTGTAACCTTGTGCAAGTCATTTAACCCTATTTGCCTCAGTTCCTCATCTGTAAAAAATGAGCTAGGAAAAGAAATGACAGACTTCTCCAAGTATCCTTACCAAGAAAACCCGAAATGGACTCATTAAGAGTTGGACATGACTAAAATGACTGAACAATAATTCTGACAATTGTTTATGCTTCTTAGCCATATATCTTGCTATCATGATTCTTGAAACATTGGGAACATTCTGTTATGGGATTTTGCTTTTTTAGGAATTCTATTCATTTTTCTTTGTCTTGGCATTCATTTAGAGTTGTTTGGATTTGTTTAGCTAATGTGGAGATTCCCTTCAGTCATTAATATCTTTACTGTTTGGTTTATCTACTTGTGCTTAAGATTTTAGCTGAGTTTTTTTCCTCTTTATTTTTTTTGTAATTTCACACTTTTTAATACTCCACCATATCCCCCCCCCCCAGTCTATCACTGTCTGATTCCTTTTTGCTGTCTCCTTGATGGCAATTACTTTGAAGCTAAATGCCAGATCTGTCTCAGTCTCTACTCAGGTAGGAATTCATTTTTTTCAATTGCCTTGGTCTCTGTCCACATGACTTTTGCAGAGATAGCCTGGTAGAGTGGGGTGCGAGGCAAAGCCTGTCTCAACCAGATGCCAGTTCATTTTCCTAAAGGTGTAGTCTAGTGGAACACTGTCTCAGTGCTGGTCTGCTGCAATTCCTTTTGTTCTCTAGTTTGGTAGCTAACTACTGTTACATTGCAGAGTTGACTTCATTTGGGAGCTGTTGGGTTAGCTTGTGCAGCCCTGCCCAGAGCATGTAGGCTGGTGGAGAAGAAGGGGTGCTGTATAAACACATTAGTGGTTATATATTAGCCTTCTCTGCTTTTTTCATAGTATTGAATTTGTTCTTCACTTCTCCATGAGCATTGTTGTTACCTTGAGATTTTTTTTCCTCTAAATAAGTTTTGTTCTTAATATATTATAAAATAACAAATTGGTAATTTGTCCTGACATTCAGTAAATTTAATTTAGGTTGTATTGTCATTTCTATTATGTTGACATTGCCCAGAGAATATTTAAGTATTTATTTAAATTGTTGTATTGTGTTAATTGTGTCAAGCCTCAGCCCTTTTGACATACACAGAACCTCCTGGAAAATACTTTTAATCCTCACTCAAAGGAATTTGGGCTGTCCATTCACACAGTAATGATCAAATGGATAACTTGAACAAATAGATTTTACCATGTGTTTGACAGACTTTGCTTTTCACTCAAAAGGTCAGATTTTGTGAGCCTAATCAGTAGTCAGAAAGGGTATTCTGAAAAAAACTTCCAATTGAGGCTTGTAAAAAGTTCCTTATTTTTCAAAGGAAAGCCAACTAGCTACTTTAAGGTTATGTGAGCAAAATTGAAAACTAGACATTTTCTTTTATCCCATGATTTCTCATACTTCTCCAAAATAGAAATTATACCTTAGAGATAAAGTAACTTCATCTTTCTCCATGGTCTAGGACACCTACTGACCCTGAGCCCACACAACACCCTTCCTTCATCTCCCATGTTATTGGCTGTAAAGCTGAACCAGCGGGCGCAAAGGCCTGATATAGGGTCTCTTAAAATCAAAATTGACACTCTGATTCCCTCCCCATCCTTTTTGGTACCATGGAGATCCTGGTTTCAGGCTGCAGAAGTTTGCTATATGACTGATAGCCAGTGCTACAACTGACAATGTGTGTATGTGTGTTTGGGAGAATATTGGGGGTAGAGGGTGTTATATAGCACTTACTTAAGCTTGAAGGAAAAATTCTCTAGCTGCATGCAATTCTGCCCACCAAAGGTTATTTGGGGGTAGAAACCTAGCCTAGTTTACTATGAATTGCCCAGTATGGGAGAAGGCTGAAAAGCTTTGAGAACCAGCTCACTAGGAAAATACCAAAACTCAAAAGACCTCGAACATGAGCAGATAAATCAATAGGGAAAACACTAACAACAGAAGGAAATATAACCTCTAGATCTAGTAAATCTATGAATAAAAAAACTGCGAAACAAAGGAAAATGATCCAACACTTGATGACAAGAGAGGACTCCCTGTGGAAAGTGAGAGCATGGAGCCACTACATGCTGTTTCTGAGTGATTCAAAAGAGAAATGAGGGTTATGATGGTAGAATTTATTGCCTTCATAGTAAAATAGAAATATAATAGACTAGAAAAATTGGAATTTCATGGCCTGATTCGCCAAAAAAACAAAACAAAACAAAAGAGAGAGCTATAGATTGGGATTGCAAAAATATTGGGATATACAAAAATAAAAGACACTTTAGAAAATGACATACAGAGAACAATAATATTAGAAAAAAGGCAAAAAACAGTACATTAAAAGAATATACTCATTATACAAGCAAAACATACTGATCCTCAGACAGGATATATAGAGACAACTCTCTCAGAAGAACCTGACAAGATGAAAAACCTTAGATACCATACTGTAAAAAATAATAAAACTGCCCAGAACTTCTGAACACAGAAAATTAACTATAACTTGAAAAATTCTGGATTACCTCCAACACCCCTGCCCCCCTCAAAACAACCCAGTGCTTCCAACTCCCAGACACTAAGCAGTTAAATTTAACCATTCAGGGGGCAGCTGGGTAGCTCAGTGGATTGAGAGCCAGGCCTAGAGACAGGAGGTCCTAGGTTCAAATCCGGCCTCAGACACTTCCCAGCTGTGTGACCCTGGGCAAGTCACTTGACCCCCATTGCCTACCCTTACCAATCTTCCACCTATAAGTCAATACACAGAAGTTAAGGGTTTAAAATTTAAAAAAAATTAACCATTCATTTCAGAAGCAAATTCTACTAGCAGTCTGGAGAAAGATTTTAAATACACAACAAAGACAATTTGAATAGCAAGACTATTCTGCTACTACCAAAAAGCATAGGTGGGAATGTTCTGAAGAGTGGTGGATCTCTTACTAAGGCAACTTAACCCTGAGCTTTAACCATAACTAAAGAAAATGGACATTCAATATAAAGGGACATTTGAAACATTTTTAGGAAGAAAACCAGAACTGTGAAGTGATTATTTGCTTCTTAAATGACACAGACAATAGAAATGCAAAAGAAAGCAATAAATGAAGTAGTCAAGGACAATCACAACAAGAGTGACACAGAGAGACCAGAAAGTGACTTCTTTCCTAATGTGCACAAGGAGACCTAGAACGTAGAAATTTAGTGGAACTTACAGTAAAGTGTCAGCCCTTGGGTATTATGGCTAGAACTTTGTGACACTGATACTTTGCCTACAAGTGAATCAAGAGTGGGACTCTGAACAAATCACTTAACCCAAGCTACCTGACCCTTATAAACATTTCTGTCTTGGAACCAATACTTGATATCAATTCTAGGACAAAGTAAAGGTTTTTTTTTAAAAATAGTTTGGAGATCAACAATACCTACTATTTCTTCCTTTACCACTTCTCTCAAGTTGTGTTCTGTAATCAAAGGGAATAGTACCTTTCTGATTGTCATCTTTTCAGAGAGAAGAAAAGGATAAATCATACTGTGACTTTAGGGAATGAAGAAGAGCCTGTCCTTGGACAGTTCCAAATTTCACCCACTTTAGAAAGTGAGTAAAGCAGTGACTCTAACAAGACTCTAACAAGACAAGAGATACTCTTTGTAAAAAGTATGATTTCCATTCTTTAATTCATTGATAATTTGGAAAGAACAGTTTTGGTTGAATAATGTGGTCAGAAACCAGACTTTGGAGAGTTAAGAAGAAATGAGAGAAAAGGAAGTGGAGGCACCAGTTGTAAATGTCTTACTCTACGAGTCTGTGGACAAAAATAGAGAAAAGACAAAAAGGGGGATGATCGTAGGGATGGATGAGAAGTAAAGGGTTTTTTGGGGGGAGGATGTAATATTTTAAATATGCTTCCATAATGCATTGATATATACATTTTTAGAGGGAATAATGGAATTTATAAGATCATTGAACATTTTATTTCCGTTTTGTTTTGTTGTTATATTCTTGTAATTTCTATGTATGTCTTGGCAAGTGGACTCTCAGAATAATTTAGCCTTTGTGCTTCCCTATCCATTATGCCTAGGATTCTTTTCCTCCTCACTCTTAACATCTTTGCCCTTTTTCAGTATTTAGCTCAAATGTCACCAGTTTGCACCTTTCATCGCTCCTCTACGAATCTTGTATGTGCCTATTTATGTGTATGTATAATTATAATTATTGTTTTTATTTGGATTAAAACTTCTTGAAGAAAGATACTGTTATTGCTCTTATTTGTATCTCCAGTGTGTATATCCCCCCCTCCCCCCATACTAAGCAGTTAATAAATGCTTGTTAACTGATTGATTGGTTGATGTGGTCCTATTTTTTTCCTTTGGGAGTTCATTCATGTCTTGTTTAGTTTCTTTTTTCTGAACTTGAGTTATTTAAACTCTTATTTCTTAAGTTAATATGGGCATTTTGTATTTTTGTAAGAATTCATCTGTTCCTTTTAAATTATTTCATTGGAATATAAGTTACCAAAAATTTTAAATAATTTCTTTTTTCCTCTTCATCTGTTGTGAATTTTTTGACTTTGCCAGTTTGGTTTTCTTTTTCTTCATTTAAAATAAATTAAAATTTATTTATCTGATTTATTTTATTATTTAAAAAACCAGCTCCTAGCTTAATCTATTAATTCATGGATACCTGTTTTGAATTTTGTCTCTTTAATTTTTTAGCATTTCTATTTATGTGTATTTTTTTCTAATTTGTTGCTTTTCTAATTTTTTTCATTTCCACTGATCAATTATTCACTTTTGGATGGTCTCTGACCCCTAGTTTAACACTTCTCAAATTGTTCTGGGTTATCCTCAAAACACCTTCATGGGGTCCTTGAGGTCAAAATTATTTTCATTTTAATATCAAGAGATTTTAATTTCTAACATGGTAAATATTGATACATATATTTCACATATAATGATTAAATTGGGATTTTGACCAAATAAGAAAATTATAAAAAGTGATTGCCGATTATTACTCTTAAGTCAGGAAAACTATTAGCAGCTTTTAATAATTTTATTTAATTGGAATATTAGTAAAAAGAGAGAAATGTGGAAGGGAAAGAGATAAGGAGACTGCCTAGCCTACCTAAATGCTGATCCAGTGAAAGGAAGCTCGCTCCCCGACAGTTCCAATCTTCATGTGGGAATCCTAGTCACTCACCAGCAAGCTGGGCAGGATCCAGGGACTATCCCAATGCAAAAAAATCCTTGTGAGCTAAGCTCACTAGGCAGCAGTGAACCCAACAAGAAAGTCCCCGACTCCAAGAAGCTCCAAAGCTGAAAGTCAAAATCCTGAAGCCAAAAACTCCAGTTGAAAGGTCCAAAGCTCCAAGTCAGTCAAAGTCCAAAAGCCCCAAGGAGCCATCCTCCAAAGGAGAAGATCCAAGGAGCAGAGACTCCAAAGAAGAACTCTAAAGAAGAGGCCTCAAGGAGATCTTTGGACAGTAAGTTCTTTTTCCATGTCACTTCCTGTCCTTTCCCACTTTACGGGAACCATCACAGTCTTTCAATTTGCCTAGCAAATTGGGGGGGGGGTGGTCTCTGGAGTTGTCACCTACTCTAGCAAGTGACTTATGAACTCTCATACTTAGTGACTGGTAAGGTACTAAATAGTGGTACTTAAGTTTTTGATTGATTAACTTAAAAGTTGCTGATTGATAGACAAGGAGAATTCACTGTTCATACACATAAACAAAAGTTCTTAGGGAAAAGTAGCCTCAATTTTTAAGAGTATAGAGGGGTCCCCAAGGCTACAAAATTTGAGAACTGCTGCTCTATGTCAATCAGCAACTTTTCTGCTAACTAGTTCATTCTGCCCTTGTCATATTGTGAACCAAATCAGATTTAGGCCATTTATTTAGATTCTGGATTCAGGCCACCTAAAAGTTAATAAAAAACATATAGGGACACTATATTCTACAAAACTACATCGCTCCTTCAAGTAGAGAGAGCGCCCTTTCATCTCCAAATGGAAATGTTTCTGGTTGGAAGCTTGTGTTGACTTGCACAGCAGAGAAATGTCAACTCCTAAGGGGCATTGACTCCTGATGGGCTGACCTTTTTATGTTCTTGGTAACTAGGAAGCTGAACCAGTGTTCTAGTGTTTGCTACCTGGACCAATCAAATATTAGGGACAGCTTCTCTCTCTGCCTCTTAGGGGAAATTTAATTCAGCCTAAATCTTTGTAGGCCTTAGTAGACATTGCTCCTTCTACATCTCTTCCTTTTCCATTTTTACAAGTAGTTAATGTATTCTTGGGATTGTTTTTTGATTACATAAAAAAATTCACTCAAAACAACCTGATCCCCCCACCCTTTGGAAGTTATCCCCCTCCCCTAAATTGGGTTGTCTAAATACTTACATTTTTAAAATTTTATGTTTTATATTTTTATAAAGAGTAATCCATTGAATTTAAATCATTAGTTTTGTTGCCATGTATTAGGCAATATAGTTTCTAATAATTTCTCTTATTTCCTTTGAATCTTGTTTGAGACTGAAAATTTGGTTTTATCCTCTTGCAAAAGGTCAGATTAGCTAAACAGTTTATTTTAATATTTTTTAAAAACAGTAATGTTTTCCATTGTTATCTTTTTGGTATTTAGCACTTTCATTTTTGTGTTTAGCAGGTTTTTAAAAATTTGTTAGTTGGAAGTCCATTTCATTAGTCTGTTTTCTTTTGGTGCAAGTGTTTAGAAATAGAAATTTCCCCCCAATGACTGCTTTGGATGCATTTTTGGATATTGTCTAAGTATAAATTTTTTAATGAAATAATCTATTTTTAGAAATTGCTTCTCTTCCAATTCTTTAGGATTTTCTTATTTAGTGTATTTAAATTTGAATCCTTTCTTTAAAGACTATTGCTATTTTAACATGATTAGTAAAAGCATTTAATATTTCTACTTTTCTGCATTTATTAATGATGTTCTTGTGCCCAAGCATGTGGGAAGTTTTGTTAAAGGTCCATATACCCCTAAGTTATAAGTAAGTTTCATTGTATTTCCATTCCATTGAGTAATTGTCAGGGATCTAATTTTTCTAAGATTCTAGTCAGTTATTTTAAGGGCTGCTGGAAAACAGCCACACTAATGCATACTCTATGGGCAGCTAGATGGCTCAGTGAATGGAGTGGGAGGGGCACGAAGTCAGGAAGCCTCATCTTCCAGAATTCAAATCTGCCCTCAAAGACACTTACTAGGTATGTGACCCTGGGCAAAGTGACTTAACCCTGTTTTCTTCACTTCTTCATCTGTAAATTGAGCTGGAGAAGAAAATGGCAAACTCCAGTATCTTGGCCAAGAAAACCCCCAACAGAGGTCAAGAATCAGATTGAAAGAATGGCTGAAATTCCTAAACCACAACAAATGCACACTATTGATAGAGAGCTATGAATTGGTCCAGACTTTCTTGGAAGCAATTTGAAAATATACCTCTAAAATCCCTTAAATTGATCATAACCTTTGAACCCAGTAAATGCCACTATTAGGCTTAGAGATCCTATAGAGATCTTGGAGCCAAGTTGTGAAGAGCTTCACAAGCCAAGCCACAGAGAAGAATTTGCATTGTATCCCATGGGCTACTTGCAAACACTGAAGCTTTTTGAGAGGCAGTACTTTAGAACTATCAATTTGGCAACAGGATAGATGATGAATAATAGGCAGAGATTGGAGTTAGGGAAGTGAATTAGAAAGTTGTTACTGTAATCCTGATGAGATTTTATAAGTGCCTAGATCAGAAAGTGGTCATTCGAGGAAAGAGTAGAGAGCAGATAGAGGAATTGTATATAGAGAGAATTGGCAACCAATAATGCCATTAAAACCAACAAGTATGAAGGATAAAAAGAATCTGGAAAGACCTTTATGAAAACTCAAAAAAAGCAGAACCAGAAGAATGGAGCACACATTTGAACATGAGAAAAAAGGAATGGACAAAGGATTCCGGTTTTATGCACTGAGTATAAAATAGTAACAAAGCAGATTGAATTGATGTGTTAAATGTTAGTTTTTAACAAGCCATTTAATCTTTTTAAAGATTATATTCAGATCCTTGACTTCTTGTTGGAGTCTGAGGAAAACGCATTGAAGTCTCTGTTTATAGCATTGCTGTCTTGTTTGTTTCAAGTGTGTTATTTGTGAGTAATGTATTGTTGGATTCTACTTTAAAATATTTTCTGCTACCTTTTTCTTTGTTATGGATTCATTTCACCCTAGGGTTTCCAATTTCCTGATAGATTTTATTCTTTGGGACTTGGAAAATGGAAATTATAATTCCTGGGAATTCTTGAGAATTCCTGAAGTAATAAATTATTCTGTATTTGCCATAATTTTATTTGTAAGTTTTAAAGTAAAAGCTAATATATAATAATAGTGAATCACCTTTCTGTGGTAGGATTATGCTAAAAGTTTCAGAGGGTTTTGAGGGGGAATAATTTCATGATTTTCCATGTTTATAAGCCAATAAAAATGATTTTAGACATCTGACATTAAGGTAACTGATTTTCTTTACCTTTTAAAAAATATTTCCAATATTTTATATTCTTTACTCATTGTTCTGGATATATAAAAATTTGATTAATAAATGTGTGAAGATGGGATTAACTCTCCCCTATTATTCTTTAGATTTTAGCCCCACCAGGAATGTATACACCCCCACTTAAGTGGGGGAGGAAGGTCTATGACCCACCGTGTGCTAGTGAGTGACAAATAGTCCGAAGCAAAGTTAAAGCTGCCATTGGTCCATGTAAAAGTGGAAGCTTGACACAGGAAGTTGACTCAAAGAACTGTCTTTTAAATATGATGGTGACTTCCTGTGAGGAGAGTTTTGCCCCTTTGAACTTGGCCTTGAAGGAGCTTGAGATCTCAGACTGCTTCCCTTTGAACTGCCAGGTGAGGCCCCTTGTCTTGGTGGAGGCCCTGTGGCTAGAAACCAGGTTAAATTAACGTCTGTGCCCCCTTTGCTGGGGCCTCTGAAGCCCTGCCTGGTTCTTACAGGCCCAGTAATTATCTCTCTCTCTCCCTCTCTCTCTCATTTTCCTTACTTTCACTTTTTCTATTTGTAAATAAACTACCATAAAGTCATTGTTACTTGAGTCTTTCATTTGGAATTAAGTACTTAATTCCTGGCAACCAAACTCTTAAACATTCAGTCCAACCATAATTTTACCCTTTACAAGTGTTAAATTTGGTTTATAGCCTATAGCAAATATTCAAATCTGGCCTTAGACACTCCCTATTGTTGTAGACTAGAGACAAGTCACTTAACATTGTTTTATTCAGTTCCTTATCTGTAAAATGTGCTGGAGAAGGAAATGGTAAGCAACTCCAGTATCTTTGCCAAGAAAACCCCAAATAGGGTCACAGAGTAGGACATGACTGAAATGACTGAATAACAACATTCAAACCAACATAATATCTTCCAGCAAGGGTAACTGCAATGCACAAAATTGTGTGTTGAAATCGCTAATTTAAGAATTTATTTGCTTTTAAAACTTATTTCTTGTAACATCTCTCATAGGATTTGTAGAATGTACATTGTATGTATAAATTTATTTACTTTTTATTTGCAAGAACATCTCACCATTAGCAGCAGACAAGCCCAGGAACATACACTTAAAGCATGCCAATAGTTATAAACTTCCCTAAATGCTCCTGTCCAAGGTTCCTGGAAATGTTTACCATAATCTTTGACCCCAGAAAGTGTCACTGTTTTCTTCTCGTGCTTTGACTTGATACCAGTAGATTCCTTTGAAATGGTATCTCTATGGTGAACATTAACTTTATTTCTCACAGAACTACAATACCTTCCTCCCAGCTTCTAGATAGGGATTTTTTCTTGGGATTATGAAATTGTAAATTTCTCAAAAACTGCCAGCAAGGAATTCAATTCCCACATGAAAATACTAGCAATTTAATAATAACACGAATAATCATAAGCTACCCCACCATTTTGACAAAGTTAGACAAATAGAATCTGTTCTTTTTATCTGTCATTTAAGTGGTCTGTTCATATTTTCTTACTGTTCTAATTTTCATCATGCCCAGACCTTCAATATCTGGCTCTTAGGCTTTCTCTCTCCCCTTCCCTCACCTTCTCCCCCTTCCCTCTCCCTTCCTCTTCCCTTCCCTTCCTCTCTCCCTCTCATTTTTATGATCCACTTTCCAAAGAGCTCTGGTTTTTATCTGTGATGTTCTGGGACTTTTCCTTTCAGGAGTTGAATGTTTCTGTCTTTACTTTGCCCTCTAGTTCTGATAGATCTGGGGAGTTTTCATTTATTTGTTGAAATATATATTGTGAGACAGAAATGAAAATAGTATCTTCAGAGCTCTTTATGACTTCTCAGGACTGAAAAGTAAGGACCTTGGAGAATTCCTGGTGCTTAGCTGGTCTCCTCCATTGCTGGTCACTGCTGTTTCCTAATGGCCTCACTGTAGTTTACAAGTATCCTGGGGCTTTTCTCATGGTTCCCTTAACTCTTGTTCCCTCTATATAGAGAGCCCTGGGATCTTGCATGAGTTGTGAATGTTATTCATCCTGAGAGGTTGCTTTCTTATTTGTTGGCACCAATACTGGCTTATAGGCAATCCCATTTCCTATAAGCTTTGGACCACTTGCTAAATTTTTGTACAGTTTTTTAGTTGAAAAAGTTGCTGTAGCTTCTCATTTAAAAATTTCATTTTTTATTATGAACTTAACAAACTTTTCAACATACAAATAAGAACAGAAAAGAGGAACTTATGTGAAACAATAGCAAACTTTCTCTGTTGGCTTCTATGTATTTTTAAATGTCTCACTGATGCTTATTTTTATCATTGTTGCCTTTTAATACTATCTTTCCTTACTAATCCCTTCCAATAGAAACTCAATTATTTTCATTTTTTCTCCTAGTAATCTGTTCCTCCCGTTATCCTTCATTCTAAATTGAACAAATTAAAAAAAAAAGAAAAAAGATAATCTTCAATATATACATGCAATGTCAGGCAAAATAAATATCTCAATACATATATTTCCTGCATTTCAAATTATCTCCTCTATCAGATGGTTTGTTTAATTTTCATTTCCTTTTATGACATTACTTCATTGATCAGAGATCTGAAGTCTTTCAAAATTGTTTTTCTCTCTTTGATGTTATTGTTGTATAAATTGTCTTAGTTCTAACCACTATTCCTCTGCAATAGTTGGTAGAAGTCTTCCTTTGAAACCATAATTTTATTGTTTCTTAGGGCGGTACCCAATAAGATGGCATACCTCTTTAGTTTCTAATTTTCAGCTGTTACAGAAAAATCTACCATAGATATTTTTTTTCATGGATTCTTCTCTCTCTTTGAGAAATAGGTTAGCAGTGGTATGCATCAAAGGGTATATGAACAGTTTGATAATTTTTGGAAATAGTTCCAAATTGCTTTCTGAAGTGGTTGGATCAATTCACAGCTCTACCAAGAATGTACTAGTGTACTTGTTTTTCCTCAGCCTTTCCAACATTTCCCACTTTCCTCTTGTCATCTTTTACTGTCTGTCTGGATGGAGTAGAACTCAGTTGATTTAATCTTAATTATCAGTGATTTAGAACATTTTTTCATATGATTATTGATAGCTCATATTTCTTCCTTTGAAAACTATATAATTCTATCTTTTGGACATTTATATATTAAGGATATATATGTATATGTAATGGTTCTTAGTGTTATAAATTTGAATTGATGTCTTGAATATTTTATATGTGAAAATTTTATCAGAAAAAAATGCTACAAATGTTCCCCCTAGATAACTGTTTCCTTTCGGACTTTTTCTATATTTTTTTGCTTGTGCAAAACTTCAGAAATTTGTTATAGTTAAAATTGTTCGTTTTTATCTTGTCTTAACTTTTCCATCACTTGTTCAGTTATGAATTCTTACCCTGTGTATATATTATAAGTAATTTCTTCTTTGCTTTGTTTGCTTTTTTTTTATGATGTGACTATATCTAGGCATATATGCATTTGGAGCTTATTTTGGTATAGAGTGTAAGTTGTTGGTCTAAACTTATTTTCTGCAAGTCTCCTTTTCAGTTTTCCCAGCAGGTGTTCTCAAATAGTGAGCTCTTCCCTCAGAAACTGATGTCTTTGGGTTTATTGATCACTATGCTATTTGTATATGTTTACTTCAGAAGTAATGTACTTATTCTGTTCCAGTGATGGACCTCTACTTCTTTTTTAAAAAATTTAATCAATACCAGGCCACTTTAATGATTATTGCTTTGTAATACAATTCAAGATCTTCTATTAACAGATCCTCTTCCTACTTTTTTTTTCATTATTATCCTTGAGATTCTTGATCTTTTGTTTCCTCATATAAAAATCATTATTTTTTCCCTAACTTTTGGAATTATTCCTTTTGGGGGTTTGATTGGTATGGCACTAAATAAGTAAATTAATTTATTGCCATATTTATTATATTCAATCTGGTTATCTATAAACAATTAAAGCTTCAGTTATTTAGATCTATTTCTTTTGGGGATAGATTTTATATTTTTTTCTAATTACATGTAAAAACAATTTTCAGCATTAGTTTTTTTAAAAAATTGAGTCCCAAGTTTTCTTCTTCTTCTCCCCCTTTTTGAGAAGACAATTTGATTTGGACTATGCAAAACACATTTCCATATTAGGCAGTGTTATAAAAGAAAACACAATCTTCCCCTCCCCCCCCCAAAAAAAACCCTAAGAAAAATACTGAAACATTCAGACTCCATCAGTTCTTTCTTTGAAGATAGCATTTTTCATCATCAGTTCTTCAGAATTGTCTTGGATCATTGAATTGCTGAGAATAGCTAAGTCAGTCCCAGTTTATTATTGTACAGTATAGCTATTGCTTTGTACAATGTTCTCTTGGTTCTGTTCATTTCACTTTGCATCAGTTCATTTGTTTGCCCAGGTTTTTTGTTTTTTTTAATCATCCTGTTTGCCATTTCATTTAGCACAATAAGTATTTATTCAGCTTATTCAGCTATTCTCCAATTGGTGGGCATCCCTTCAATGTCCAAAAAGAGCTGCTATAAATATTTTTTTACACATAAATATTTTTCCTTTTCCTTTAAAAATCTCTTTGGGATATCAACCTTGTAGTAATATTATTGGGTCAAAGGGTATATGCACTGTTTTAAAACCCTTTGGGTATAGTTCCAAATTACTTTCCAGGATAGATTTGCCATTTCTGCAAAGGATATTATAATAGTTGGATTCATAAAGCTCCTGCATGCATCCAATAGGTATACTCCCTAATATGTTCTATAGTTATTTTGAATAGAGTTCTCTAGTAATATATAGAAAAACTGATCTATATGTGGATTTATCTTGCAACTTTGCAGAATTCATTATTTCAGGTAATATTTTCATTGACTCTTTGGGGTTCTTGGAACACCATCATATAATTTAGAAAAAGTAATGATTGTGTTTCCACTTTGTTTATGCTTATCATCTCATTTTCCTTTTCTTGTCTTATTACTATAGTTAGCATTTGTGATCTCATACTAAATAGTTACGGTGAAAATAGGCACATCCATGCTTTGATTCCATACCTTATTAGGAGGATCTATTGATTTTTTTTTCTTATGACATATAGTTTAGTTTTAGTCTTGGATTTAGATAAATATCTTTACTATGTTGTGGAAAGGACCATTTATTCCTATGATTTCTAGAACTTTTAATAATACATAGAGCTGTTGGATTTTGTCAAAAACCTATTTATTTTCTTTTTTTTTTACTTTAAAATTTTTTCTTTAATTGATTTAGAATATTTTTCCATGGTTACATGATTCATGTTCTTTCCCTCCCCCCACCTTAGGCATTGAGTAATTCCACTGAGTTTTACATATGTCATTGATCAAGACCTATTTCCATATTATTAATATTTATATTAGGGCAATCATTTAGAGTTTACATCCCCAATCATGTCCCCACTGATCCACGTGATCAAGCAATTGTTTTTCTTCTGTGTTTCTACTTCCACAGTTCCTTCTCTGGATGTGAATAGTGTTCTTTCTCGTAAGTCCCTCAGAATTGTCCTGGATTCTTGCATTGCAAAAGCCTATTTATATAATTTTAATAGCTGTGAAAATAGATAATGGAGGGCACCAGGGATGTTACAATAAATCTAAATAGTTGTGGGTACACACTGGGTTTAGGCGAGACTGGACCAGGATGGGAAGACCAGAGTTCACTGGATTAACACAGGAATGGCAGTTGGTCTTAACTGTCACCCAGCTTTCCCTAGGCCAGAGTCTAGAAAGAAGCAGGCAAGGTAAAAGGGTTTAACAGGTTTAATTATGTTTAACTAAAAGGTGGGAAAGGGATTTCTATACTTAAAATCTAAAGGGCAAAACCACAGGGCAAGGGGAGGACTTCTCTACTCTAATCTTAGTGATCTAAGCAGGCAGGGCCAAAGGAGCAGTGCAGGAGTCACTGTGAAGGCCTCAAACCTGGTACCAGCCAGATTTGACCAGCACAGCACATGGGTCTGAGAGTGGCTTTGGGGTTCTCACAGTAATCCACAGATGATCAGGATGCCAAAAGCTTAGGTGGTCCAAGATATTCAAGAAGAAAGAGTGTGCTTGAGATGCTGTCCACCAGATCCCAAATTTCTCCTCTTCTTGGTGCTTCTCTGTAGGTCTTGTCCTCTTGCTGAAAAGCCACCACCACTCAGGATCCCAGGGACATCAGGATGCAGGGTGTCCTTTACTCTGAGATCTCCCAGGGCTAACAACAGTTTGTGCCAACCCCTAATGGAGTCTCTCTCAGAGCACAAGCCACTTCTTCCTGCTCCTTCATTCCATCTTGGAATGCTCCAGCTCCTTCCTGCTAGGTACATCCTTAATACTTAAATAATTACTACCTAATCTTCCTCACAACATAGCTTAAAAGTTATTTCTATGATAAACATAGTTTATTATATTGTAGCCTTTTATATGAAGCAGCTCAATGGATAGAGCACCAAGCTTGCAATCAGGAAGACCCAGGTGTTCAAATCTAGCTTCAGGCCCTTACTAGTTTTGTGACCCTGGGCAAGCCACTTAACCCTGTTTGCCTCAGTTTCCTCATCTGTGAAATGAGTTAGAAAAGGAAATGGCAAATTACTCTAGTGTCTTTGCTGCAAAAACCCCAAATGGAATCATGAAAAGTTGGATATGACTGAATAACAAAGTCTTTCTGCTATTTAGCCAGCCTTGAATTGTTGATATAAATTTCTAGGGACAGTATCTATATACCCTTTCTGATATGTTGCAGCCCATTTGCTAATGTTTTATTTGAATTTTTTTTGGTTTAGTTCATTAGAGATATTGGTTTGTAGTTTTCTTCCTTTGCTTATGTTCTCCTTGGTTTGGTTATCAGGACCATATTAGTATCATAGAGATTGGAAAGATGTTTTCTTTTTTCTTATTATTAATTATTCTTTAATTGTTTGCTAGCATTGACTTATGAATCTATCTGGTCTTGTTTATCTTCTTTGAAAATTACTCATGATTTAGTTTCTTTTACAATTTTTGGCTATTTAAAGTCCTTTCCTTTGTTTGGATATTTAATTTTTGGGGGAATTTTTTTTTTTTGTCATTTGTTAGCATATAATTCCTTTGAACAATTTGATTTTCTTTTCTCTTTTTTTTTTTTTTTAAATTTTAAACCCTTAACTTCTGTGTATTGACTTATAGGTGGAAGAGTGGTAAGGGTAGGCAATGGGGGTCAAGTGACTTGCCCAGGGTCACACAGCTGGGAAGTGTCTGAGGCCGGATTTGAACCTAGGACCTCCCGTCTCTAGGCCTGGCTCTCAATCCACTGAGCTACCCAGCTGCCCCTCTTTTCTCTTTTTAAATGTCAGATGAACAAACCATTTTGTTTAATTGGTTAGTTCCCTGCTCTCTCACAATATATATAGCTCCTAGTTTGATTTATCAATTCAGGGACCTTTATGCTTATGATTTTGATTTCTTGTTCATTTTTTTACATTGCATACCCACTTTTTTGATTCTATTATTGATGAAAAATTAAGATACAACATTTCCTCTCAACATTCAGCTGAAGCACAGTAGATTTGCTCTAGCCTTTTATTTTAATTCATTGTGAATCTTTATGTTTCAGGTGTGTTTCTTATAAACAGTATATTGTCAGGTTCTACCTTCTAATACATTCTGTATGCTCTTCAATTTTTTTGGGGGGGTGAATTTTTTCCATTCCCATTTCTTTTTGTATTTTTTCTCCCTTTGTTAATACCCTCCCTTTATAAATAAGTTGGTTACAGAGAGTTTGTCTGACATTTGTGATCTATAAGTGAACTTATTTCCTCTCTATTTGCATCTTTTCTCATTTCCTTATCCCATTCTAATCCCAGATTGTTATTCTTCCTTTCCTTTTAAATCTTCTCTTCACAACATTTGAAATTGTTTTATTTATGATTATTCCCATACCTATCCTGACTTCTCTTTTAATACTCCTCCATTGACCCTGCCCCCTCCTATTTCTCTTTTGAATTTATAATGTATTTCTATACCAAAATACCTGTGTCTGTTGGTGTGATTGTTTAATCTTCCTTTAAAGATGAAAATAAGGTTCATGGAACCTTCTTCTTCTTTGAGTTTATATTCTTCATCTTACATATCTTGATGCAACAATATTCATTTTTCCTCATCTTCTTCCTTTCTTTCTCAGTAGAGTTCCCTGTTCCTACCATTTTTGTTTCCTCCTAAGACTATTTAGACAAAACACCACCCAGAAAAGCCCTCTAATAAGTGAAACTTATTAATATGTAAACAATTCCTATTCATATATTTCCTTTTAATGAAAAATATATTTATACTCTTGTGTTTTTTCTCTTGGCTTCTGTATTTCTATTTTAAAATGTCTGCTTGCCTCTGGTCTTTTCCTCATTAATGCTTGGGAACAATTTCCATTAAAGGTATACTCTTCTTCCCCCACTCCCCTCCCCCCATATATATAAGTTTTTTGTCTGATAGATTTGGTTGTAAACTTTTATCTCTTGCTTTTTGTAATATCACATTCAAAGTTCTCTTATTATTATTATTGGCAGAAATTAATTCTTGTGTGACCTTTTCTTTGGCCTCTTGGTACCTGAATTCCTCCTTTTTAGAAGCTTTTAGTATGTTTCCTTTGACCTTGAAACTCTGGATTTTAACTGATATTCCTGGGAGTTTTCATTTTGAGATTTCTTTTCATAGGTGACTGATAGATTCTCTTCATTTTGACCTCTGGCTGTAAGAATTCTGGGTGGTTTTTATTTAAAATTTCTTGAAAAATGAACCCTATCTTTGTGTTGATTTTTAGTTGATAATTCTAGATTCTCTCTCCTGATCTGTTTTCCAGGTCAGTTGATTGTGATGAAACATTTCTCACATTTTCTTTTTTGTTTTAATATTTCATTTATCTTACTGAGACATTTTTGTTTGGCTTATTGTAATTTTTTAGGGCATTTAGTTCTTGGGTAAGGTTTTCCATCATCTATTGTAAGGTGTCAATTTTCCTTGCCATTCTTTCCTCCCTAGCTTTTCCATTCTGTTTCTCTTGTTTCATTTCTTCCAGGTACTCCTGCAGTCCCTCTGACCAGGACATTTTTTCTCGGAGGCTTTACCTGGACTTGTTGTGGGGTTGTTCTCCTCCTCGGGGTTTACCCCCTGGGCATCACTCAAACCAAGGTATTTCCACATAGTATTTGGAGTTTTCCTTGGTTTGCTCATCTAGTCTAATTCAGTGTCTAGTTTGTGGGGTGGGGCGGTGAGGGTACTGATTGTGCCTGGATTAATGTCCTCAATTGAATAATGTGGGCAGGGCCTCACTAGTCCTGTTTATAGTATCTCAGACACCTTCAAAGGATCCTGTAGCCTTTCTGGTATTGTGCCTCACATAGAGCTCCTTGGGTCTGCTCTCTCAAGCTGGGCTTTCGAAGCCAGGACTAAGACCATTTGTGCTAGGCTGTGGGTTGTATCCCTCCCCATTTCTCTCAATCTGAGTTCCTGTAGCTATGGGCTTCAAGCTGGGTTCCAGACTGGGCCTCTGTTGGTCTAATTAATAGCAGACCTGCCAGAGCTTGGCTTTTTTGTTCTGAGTTCTCTACAAGATTCTATAGGGTTATAGATTCCTGGCCTGGGTGGGAAGCAGGTAATTCTTATTTGTTTTTGGAGTAATATATTTCTAAATCCAAATGGAATGTTAAGGTGGGCAAAGCTATTCCATGTCATAGAATAGAATGTTGCTCTTTTCTCACAATCCCCTTTCTTTAATTGGTTTTCTTGATCATTATTCAGTCTGGTGAGAATTTTAGATTTTTACTGAAGAGGGTGTCACAGAGCTGGCTAGCTTGCTTCTAGCCATTATGGCAGGAAGTATACCTTTTTGTCCTAAATTATTCTGTCTCCACTTTTTTCTTGGCATTTCTAATTTAATTAGTATCATATTTTTATTTTTATCTAGCCATTCTTATGGTTCCTTGTGACCAGGCTATTTTGTGTTTTTCTCTTCTAAGGTTTTGCTCATACTTGTCTTGGAGTTAATACTATCTTCTTTTGGAATACTATTCACCTCCAGGGAAAGAACTATTGGGGTCCGAGTACAGATCAGAGCATTCTATTTTTCGCTTTAGTTTATTTGGATTTTTGGTTTCATATGAGTATTCTCTTATAACAGTGAACAACATGGAGACAAGTTTTGCATGATAATAAATGTATAACCCAGATCAAATTGTTTACCATCTTCTTGAAAGGAGAGGGAAACAATTTCGATCTTAAAAGTTTAGAAAATTTATGTGGACAATTGTTATTAAGTACTATCTTTTGGATTTCTCTCTTGGACTTCTGGTAACTCTTTAACATTTCTTAATTGTATTTGGTATTTGCTTCTGTTTACTCATATTTATATAGCCTCAGATCCCAGACTGGGACTTTTGGCAGGGTCAGGCTCTATTTCCTCCCAGTCCCTGGGATAGGTTGGGTAGGTTTTGTTTTTGGTCCTGTCCCTCCTGTAGTCTGGCTGCTGCTGCTCTGCTAGATATGCAACCTTTTATTTTAGACCCCTGTCCTTCTGTTTCACTTGTTCCTTTGTGGGTGCTGGCCTTGCATTGTCTGTCCTCTTTGCTTAATCTCTGTTTTGAGTTTGTTGTATTTCCTATTCGTGGTCCTGATGGGAGATAGAACAAATTCACAACTCTGCTCTTAGAGATCCAATTTATTTGAAGCCTCCACTTCTCTAGATTGTTTTGAAGTTAAAATGAGACATTTGTAAAGGTATATAGTATATCATATAAATGCTAGCTACTATTAGTATTATAACCTTTTAACACCTGGCTTCTGGGGTCTTTCCCTCCCTCTTCTTCCCAACTGCCTACTTTTAAGTGCCCTAGGTCTCTAGGGACCTCCTATTAGCCAAATCTAATGGCTGTTTTCTTCACTCTTCTTGGTCTTTGCAGGTTTTGACACTAAGTCCCTCAGTTTCATTTGTATCTTACATTCTCTCCTGGCTTTCCTTCTATGTCTTGTCACTGTGTATTGTCTTAATGTATTTGACTTATTCATGTGGAGTATTGTCTCCCAAGGTCTTATTCTTTTTTTTTTCCCCATAGTTACATGATTCATGTTCGTATCAACCCATGTATTCAAGCAGTTGTTTTTCTTCTGTGTTTCCACTCCTGTAGTTCTTCCTCTGAACGTAGGTAGTGTTCTTTTCCATAAATTCCCTCAGAATTGTCCTGGATCATTGCATTGCTGCTAGTACAGAAGTCCGTTACATTCGATTTTACCATAGTGTATCTGTCTCTGTCTCTGTATACAATGTTCTTTTGGTTCTGCTCCTTTCACTCTGCATCAATTCCTGGAGGTCATTCCAATTCACATGGAATTCCTCCAGTTTATTATTCCTTTGAGCATATTAGTATTCCATCACCAACAGATACCACAGTTTGTTCAGCCATTCCCTATTTGAAGGGCATACCCTCATTTTCCAATTTTTTTTGCCACCACAAAGAGCGCAGCTATAAATATTTTTGTACAAGTCTTTTTCCTTATGATCTCTTTGGGGTACAAACCTAGCAGTGGTATGGCTGCAGGCAGTCTTTTAGCGCTCTTTGGGCATAGTTCCAAATTGCCATTCAGAATGGTTGGATCAGTTCACAACTCCACCAGCAGTGCATTAATGTCCCAATTTTGCCACATCCCCTCCAACATTCATTACTCTCCCCTGCTGTCATTTTAGCCAATCTTCTAGGTGTGAGGTGGTACCTCAGAGTTGTTTTGATTTGCATTTCTCTAATTATTAGAGATTTAGAACACTTTCTCATGTGCTTATTGATAGTTTTGATTTCTTTATCTGAAAATTGCCTATTTATGTTCCTTGCCCATTTATCAATTGGGCAATGGCTTGATTTTTTAGCTCCTTGTATATTTGAGTAATTAGACCCAAGGTCTTATTCTTGCACATCTCCCTCTATTCTGTTTCCTGTTAGTTTCATGGCTTCCAATACTATTTCTATGCAGATCTGTCAAATCTGTATGTATAATTCTGAATGCCAGATGAGAATCACTAACTATGTTCAGTATATTTCCACCTAGGGTGTCCCATTGGTTTTAAATTAAACATGTGTAAAATGTAGGTCCCCAACTCTGCTTATTTTTCTCATCTTCTTTTTGAGTGGCACTAAATGAGATTATCAACTTCATAACTTTGTATTTCTTTTTTTTTTTTTAAACCCTTGTACTTCGTTGTATTGTCTCATAGGTGGAAGAGTGGTAAGGGTGGGCAATGGGGGTCAAGTGACTTGCCCAGGGTCACACAGCTGGGAAGTGGCTGAGGCCAGGTTTGAACCTAGGACCTCCTGTCTCTAGGCCTGACTCTCACTCCACTGAGCTACCCAGCTGCCTCTGTATTTCTTCTTTAAATCTTGCATTTAGCAAGGGACTTAATGAATGTTTGTTGTGTCTTAATTCCCTGGAGCTTTACCTTAGGGATTCCTGGAACCTTCTGGGTCCCCTTGAGTATACCGAAGCATAGAACAAACCTAAGGAGGTTAATAGCCAAAGCAGATCCCCTTAGTCTCCTCCCTTCAGCATGATTTTTGTCCTTAAATTAATCCTGTCAACTCAAGCAGTTGGTGGGGATTTCTACTTGTTATGTCCAGCTTCCAGGCACTCAGGTGTCCAGTACTATGGCATATGTTAGAATCTCTTCTATTTTTCCAAAGGTCCTCCTCATTAGATTTTGTCATTTCTTTTTCTGTTGAAATTTATTTCCACAAAAGAATTGTTCAGCTGAGTTTTGGGGAAATGCTGGCTTTTCTAACTCTGATAGTAATTTCAGCACTGTTTGGTTTTTATTTATAGTTACATAAAGTTATTTTCTACATTCTGTATGGGAAAGTTGCCTTTCAATGAGATAATTGTATCAAGATCTACTGTGTTCATTTGTTAGGCCAACCACCTTCCTTCTAGTTATCCAGTTTTATAACCTTGATGTCATTCTTGATTCCTATCCATTCAGTTTTAAATCTTATTATTTCTTTTTTCACATCTCTCCCATATGTTCTCTAGCCCCATAGCCATCACTTCAGCAAAAGCTCTCATTCTCTTTTGCCTAGTGCTGTGTTGGCAAAGATATGGCACACATGCCAGGAGGGGGCTGCTCTGTTACCCCTTTCCACAGCACCTTAAGACATTTTTCATGTCCTGCTCCTCCACCCAGCAGCCCAATGTGAGCACTTCCTCTGTCTGGGGTAATGTGGGGGACTCCTAGGCAGCTGAAGGTGCAGTTTGGGCACATGATCTCTAAAAGGTTCACCAGTACTGGCCTAGAGTATTCCAATACTCCCCTCAATCATATCAACCATTTCTGCCAATGTGATTTAAAAAAAAAAAAACACGTCTGACCGTGTCATCCCTCAATAAAATATAAGAACAAATATAAAGTCTTTGGGGGGAGGGGTGTGGACATTTAAAGCTCCTTACAACCAGACTCCTCCTTATCTTTGTAATTTTCTTACATTTGACTCTCTTCCACATACTTCAAAATCCAGCCATACAGGCTATTTGGCACACATGGCACTCCATCTCCTGACTCTATGCCTTTTCACTTGCATCATCCCTTGAAAGTAGGGATCAGCCTATTTCAGAAAATAGTGGTAAAAGGGGCAAAGGATATAATTCGGCAAAGGATATAATTCAGCTAAGAAGATGCGTTATGGTTTTTCTTTGTGACTGTTCTATTTATAATTATTTTTTTACTGTATTGTACTAAATCACATGGCCACTGATGTCTCTCATCCATATATGATGAGATAAGGGATTATTTGCAAGAATTGGAGACTTTCTAGATGTGGATAGGGGCTTAATGACAGAGACTTCTTTGAGTAATTATGTGTTACATAGTTAGGCAGCAAGCAACAACCAGTACCATTCCCACAAATTCTGGAAATTGAGATATGAGTTAAGAAATAATATGAACCCATAGAAAGTCAGAGACATACAGACAGAAACATGCAGAAATACTACATTCTATTTTACGGAGCTACTGGGCTGGTGACTTGAGGGTTAGTAACACTGGGTTACTGTTAATAATAACTGGCTAGAATATATTGAATTTATTCCTATACTGTTTTTAATAACCCAGCTATCACTACGTCACAGTGATTCCAAAAAGAAATTTCCTTCTAGACAAATACATAATTGTAAGAATATGTGATAAACAACATAAACCTGGAATGCCTGTACTTATACGATAATAATAATGCTAGCTAGCATTATGTTTATTAATATTTAGTACCTATTCTACCTATTATTTCATTTTATCTTCACAACAACCTTGGAAGATAGGTGCTATCACTATTTATACTTTACAGATGAAAGAAATGAAAAGGCAGATTTAAGGGCCTCTGATTTCTGGTCCAGAGCTCTTCACTTGAGTGCCTCAATATGTAAAATTAGCATCTGTTTAGCACATAAAAGCACATTTGCAATGATCTTGTAAAAGGAAAATAATTGGGGGTAGTAGCTAGGTGGCTCAGTGGATTGAGAGCCAGGTTCTGTGTTCGAATTTTGCCCAGGACACTTCCTAGGTGTGTGACCCTGGGCAAGTCACTTAATCTCCATTGCCTTGGAACCAATAAATAATATAGATAGATAATATAGATTGAAAGACGGAAGGTAAGGGTTTTTTAATTGATTAAAAATATTTTTTCATGGTTACATGATTAATGTCCTTTCCCTTACCTCTTCCCTCCCCCATCCCAGGGCCAATGAGCAATTCTACTGGGTTTAGCATGTATCATTGTTCAAAACCTATTTCCATATTATTAATATTTGCAGTAGAATGAACATTTAAAGTGAAAATCCCCAGTCATATCCCCATTGAACATGATCAATCATATGTTTTTCTTCTGTGTTTCTGCTCCTACAGTTCTTTCTCTGGATGTGGATAGCATTTTCTCATAAGTTTCTGTGGATTGTCCTGGATCATTGTATTGCTGCTAGTACAGAAGTCCATTACGTTCGATTGTGCCATAGTGTATCCGTCTCTGTGTACAATGTTCTCCTGGTTCTGCTCCTTTCACTCTGCATCAATTCCTGGAGGTCATTCCAGTTCACATGGAATTCCTCCAGTTCATCATTCCTTTCAGCACAATACTATTCCATCACCATTAGATACCATAATTTGTTCAACCATTCCTCAATCAAGGGACACCCCCTCATTTTCCAATTTTTTCCACCACAAAGAGCGTGGTTATAATATTTTGTACAAGATATAAGGGTTTTCAAAAAATAATAATAACTCACTATACTATTAAAAGAGATCAAAAAAACTTTGCTCCCTTAAAAGAATAAAAAATATTTATCTTTCATTTATATTCATTCTGTAAGCTGGTTAGTTATTTGATAGACTGCTTCACTTTAACTTGCATAAAGCATGAAAATGATCCAAGTAAAGGTAGTTTTTCACTTTAGCACTACCAAGTTTATATACTTAACTGAATTCACCTTCTATATGACAGTCCTTCACATTCTGTGTTTGAACATAACTATCAGTGGCCCTATTGAGATGAGACCTATACCTCATCAGTGTCTCTCTTAATCCTTGGTATCCAAAACTGAACATATTTGGGAAATGACCAATGTAAAATGCAGAGGGACTGTTAATTCCTGGTTCTTGGAAGCTTTGCCTTTATTAAGGCAGTCTAAATTCATATTTGCTTTTTTTGCCTCATCCTATTTCTGAATCATAGTTGAGTTTACAGGCTCCTAAATCCCCCCAGATTTTTTCAAATGTCTAATCATACATAACTCATCCATTTTTTGTTTTCAAAATTGATTTTTTTAACCCATATATATAATACTTGACATTTATTCCAATTAGATTTCATCACAATTAGATTCAGTACAATGCTCTAGTCTCTCAGGATTATTTTGGATTCAAAATCTTTCATCTTCTGTGTTAAATTTTCTATTACAGCTTTGTCTCGATTGCAGATTTGATGAGCATACTATATTTGTGCCTCTATCCATGTCATCAATAAAAATGTTCCTTCATTGAAATGTGAGCCCTAGGAGCACAGGGACTATTGTTATTTTAAAATTAAACCTTCCTTGTTCTTTGTACCATATTTGTCACATAATAATTTCTTTACTTCTTGAATGACTTATGGATAGAGCACTCTACTGGAGACCTTCTGTGTTTACATTGATCCACTAATTACTACTCTTGAGTCTAGCCATTCAACTAGATCTGAGTCAATCTGATTGTACCCTCCACAACAATAGTAAATAAAATACTTTTATCACCCACACTACTCTCATTTCTTATAGATATTTTGAGAACATGTTCACAGATTATTCCCCATACCTGCAGTGCTCTCCCTTATCACTTCTGCCCTCTGGCTTCCCTGGTTTCCTTCCAGTGTCAACTAAAATTCTACCTTCTATGGGATGTCTTCCCTAGGCTTTAATCTTATGCCCTTCCTCTAAGATTATTCCTAATTTATCCTCTTTATATTTTGCTTGTAAGTAGTTGTTCCCATGTTGTTGCCTCCTGTAAAGACTTGAGTTCCTTGAGAGCAGAACTGTCTTTTTTGCTTTTTTTTCTATCCCAAGCACTTAGCACAGTATTTGACATATAGGTTCACAATTCAATTTTTCTTTTAACTTTCAACTTTTAGAATCCCTGACTTCCTTAAAGACTCAGCTCTAAAGCTACCAGACTTTCCCATCTCTCTTCCCATATCCTCATCTGATCAATGAGTAATTAATATTTTTCCAATTTTTTTTTCTGTTTTTCTGCAAAATGTTTTATAGTGAATCTTGGATGATATGCTCTCAAGGATTTTTTGGCCCTCTGTAGTGTAGTTGAGTAGAATTTCTCATTCTAGCTCTTCCTGCTGGGTTTTCTTGATTTTATGTATTTGTGTGTGCATGTGTTCATGCTGATTTATCCTGCAACTTTATGGAGTTTTTTAATTTCATTTAATTTTTTTGTTGAGTCTCTAGTGTTCTCTTAATATATCATCATATTTAGAAAAAGAAATAATTTTTATTTCCTCTTTTTCTGTACTTAATTCCCTCATTTCCTTTTTCTTGTCTTATTACTATAGCTAGCATAGGCATTTGTATTAAGTAATTGTGGTGTGATAATAGGCATTCTTGCTTTTACACTCTCGTCTTATTGGAAAGGTATCTTAACCTTTCTGTATTATGTATAATATTTATTCTCGGATTTAGATAAAAATTTTAACTATGTTAAGGAAAGGTTCATTTATTCCTGTGACTTCTAGAGCTTTTAATAGATGGGGTGTTGGATTTTGTCAAAAGCCTTTTCAACATCTATTTATATGATTACATATTTTAAAATTTATTTTTTAAAATAAACAATAAATAAATAAAAATTATTACTAATATAGTTTATTATATTTGTAGTCTTATTGCTTGAGTTTAAAGTCTGGAAGTTTTATTTCACCTTCATTCCTATTCCTATTCTAATATATCTTCAAATGAATTTTGTTATTTCTTCTATCTAAAGTTTCTCTTTGGTAGTTTGACATTACATTAAATTTGTAAATTAATTTCAATAGTATTTTCATTTTTATTATATTGGCACAATTAAGCCCTGAGAACTGCATAATCTTTTAATTATTTATTTTCTGTTTCTTTAAGGATTGTGTGATTGTCTTTTTTTTTTTTTAAACCCCTACCTTCTGTTTTAGAATCAATACTGTGTATTGGTTCTAAGGCAGAAGAGTGGTAAGGGGTAGGCAGTGGGCATTAAGTGACTTGCCCAGGGTCACATAGCTAGAAGTGTCTGAAGTCAGATTTGAACCTAGGACCTACTGTCTCTAGGCCTGACTGAACTGCTCCCAGTTGGGTCTTTATAAGCCTTATGAGTGCTTTGGTAGACTTGACACATATTTTGTGCCTTTTAGTAGTTATATTGAATGGAACTTAAATCTATTATTGATTCCTTGATTTTGTTGATGGTGTTTAGGTTGATTTTGTGTGTTTATCTTGTAATCCATAACTTTCTTTAAATTTTGTTTTCTCTGCTTCTTTTTATGCCTTCATTTTCTTTTAACATGGCTAACATTTCTAGAACTGTGTCAACTCGTGTGTGTGTGTGTGTGTGTGTGTGTGTTTTAAAATTCACTTCATTTAAAATGCTTTTAGGGGCAGCTGGGTAGCTCAGTGGATTGAGAGCCAGGCCTAGAGACGGGAGGTCCTAGGTTCAAATCCGGCCTCAGACACTTCCCAGCTGTGTGACCCTGGGCAAGTCACTTGACCCCCATTGCCTACCCTTACCACTCTTCCACCTATAAGTCAATACACAGAAGTTAAGGGTTTAAAATTAAAAAAAAAATGCTTTTATTCCTTTAAACAACAGATTGTGGAATTTTGCATATTCTTTTTATTCACTATTTTCTTTTGTTATATTATTTAGTCTATTCACATTTAATTAGGTAAGTTTGTTTTTTCCTTCTTTGTGTTCTATATAATCTTTCTAATATGTTATCATGTCATACTTGGTAATATTTTATTTGAATATTTTATATCAGTGTTCATTAGAGATTATTGTAATCTGTAATTTTCGTTTTCTTCTTAGTTGTCTCTCCCTGATTTGGTTATCAGGACCATATTTGTATCATAAAAAGAGACTGGAAAAGGAATATCTTTTCTTATTATTGCAAATTGTTTATGTGATGTTAGGCTCATCAATCCTTTCTTTAGTTTGAGCGTTTTATTTAAATTACATCTTCCTCCTTTTTTTCCCCCTCTTCTTTCCCAAATTAGTTGAATTAGTTAAAATCTTCCCTCCTCTCTAACTTCTTTCTTAGTTTTTTCTTTGCCTTTTTCTGAATAATGATTTTTTGTTAGCCCTTTTCTGTAAAAACAGTATTTTTTCTCTTCAGTTATTTTCATTTAATCTACTTTGATACAAACCTACTCCTACCAGATCTCTTCCACTTACCCTGAAACCCCATTCCTGTTTGTCACTTCCTTCCTCACTTTTGCTTATTTGTTGAGTTTCTTCCTGTGCCTTTTTCTGAAAACAATTTTTCTTCATTATTTCTCTACCCTTTCTATTATGGATTTTAAAAAAATTCATAGTCCTGATGAATATATACTCCTTCTTTGGTTTCTGTATTCCACATTAAATTAGAGCTTGTAAGTTCCTAATTTAAGTTCTATCTTCTAACATTTTCTGTGTTATTGCCCTAGAGATCTTTCTCCTTGTCCCATTTTTCTGTTACACTTCATTTTTATTGCTATCAATTCCAGTATTAAATGGAGAAAATAGAAGCGTTGTTCCATGATAGAAATTTTCCCATGTTTTTCGAATTCAGTTGTTAAATCCTGCTCTCCTCATAATAATTTTTTTTTCTTCATTTGCCATGAAATCTCTTTGGTCAGTGTCCTCCCAACCCTTTCTGGTTATCGGTTGCCCACAGAAATTCTTGTTTCCCTTCTCCTGAAGCAAGATGCTAAATACTCTCTCAGAAATAAGTCTCTCCAGGGCAGCTAGGTGGTTCAGTGGATTGAGAGCCAGCCCAGAGCTGGGAGGTCCTATGTTCAAATCTTCAGACACTTTCTAGTTGTGTGACCCTGGGCAAGTCACTTAACCCCCATTGCCTAGCCCTTACCACTTTTCTGCCTTAGAGCCAATACATAGTATTGACTCCAAGATGGAAGGTAAGGGTTTAAAAAAAAATAAGTCTCTCTCTGTGCCAAAATCCTGTAAATTATACCCATTACAGTAGGACCTCTATCCCTCATTATAGAATATTTCTTTCCTCTCATGGGGGTGTTCTTCAGTAGGATCCCTTTCCATTACAAAATTGAGATTTTATTCTTTTGCTTTTTTTTTTCAGTCTTTCCCCTTACCACCTTAGCCATTCTTCTGTAGGACTTTGTTATTTTTCCCTTCGTTGTTTACCATTACATTGATTTGAGATTGTAAGTACCTAGTTCCCTCTATCTATTTCATCTTCTCTCCTTTGCCCTCCCATCTGCATAAATTAAAAGCATAGTCCAGGACTATTCCTCCCCTGTTAGTTCTGTTAGTTAAGTTTTGCTTTCACTTTTGTTTCCTCCTTGGGTACTTTTAGAAAGTTATTAAGATTGTTGTTTTGTTTTGTTTTTTATACCCTTAGAATCAATGCTGCGTATTAGTTCCAAGGCAAAAGAGAGTAGTAAGTGCTAGGCAATGGGGGTTAAGTGACTTGCCCAGGATCACACAGCTAGGAAGTGTCTGAGGTCAGATTTGAACCTAGGACCTCCAGTCTCTAGGCCTGGCTCTTAATCCACTGAGCCACACAGCTGCCCCCAAGTTGGTTGTTCTTGCTGCTGCTGTTGTTGATTTTAAGCCCATTCTTGGCTCTTTTTATTTTTGTTACCCTCTTCCCATTAATGTATTATTATATATTAAATGTAATATTTAATTAATATAATGTAATAAATATAATTTATATGCCTTTCTTGCTTGCTGTATTTTTTTCCTTTCTGATATTTCTTTAGTCTGGGGCTCTTTGCAAAGCATATATTTTGTCCACATCTAATTTTCTTTGTAGGAATGCTTCAAAAGCCTGCCTTTTTTTTAAGGTCTATTTTTTTTCCTTTGGTGAGTAAAGCCCATTTTTCAGTGTGTGCTACTGTTAGTTAAATCTTGAACTCCTTTACTCTTCACAACTCATTATTCCATTCTCTTCTGCAGTTTCTGGTTGTTGCAGAATAGTCATGTGTTGTTCAAAATTACAATAGAGGATTTTCTTTTCCTAAAGGTAATCTGTGGATTCTTTTGTTTAGCTCTTGGTTTTCTGTGTTCAGCATTAATGGGGAAGTTTAATTTTATTGTTTACAGGTTTAACTTCTTGTATTTTTCTGGGAGACTTTTAATCCTCAAATTGTCTCTACATCCTTTATATTTTTGAGATCAACATATTTTGCTTATATAGAGATCATGTTTTCTTTGAACGTTGCCTTTCAATTTTCTCCCATATTGTCTTTCACTTCTTTGTATTTGCATTCCCAATCAGTTGTTTTCTTTTTTTGTTTTTTGTTTTTAGGCTTTGCCTCCTTAGATTCAATTGCTAGTCAGCCAGTTATTTCTATTATCATTATTTTTTTTCTGGAACCATTTGACATCTTGTGGTAGTTTGTTTTCTTGGGAATCCACAGAGACTCTCTGCTTCATCAAGTCAAGTGTTCATTCACTTTATTTTGCCTTGCACTATTCATTCAGAGATATTTGGATTTATTTAGCTGATATGGAGGCCATATATCTACTTGCCATTGATATATCTTCTTTATTTGGTTTATTTGCTTGTGCTTAAGTCTTCTTCCTTCTGAGATCTTTTGTAATTTCAATCATTTTAATTGCTCCTCCCCTCTCCCCCAAGCCCTTACTTTCTTGATGGCAATTACCCTGGAAGCTGAACATTAAAACTGTTTCGGCCTCCTTTTAGGCGCCTTAAGTTTCTGTTCTGGAGCACAGTCTACTTTCCTTATTCCTTAGTTCTCTGGCTGAGCACTGTTACATTTTTTGCTTGAATTTCACTATAGGCCAGGAACTGTGCTAAGTGTTTTACCAGATAATAATCTCCCACGTAGTTGAGGAAACCAAGGCAAACTGATGTTTAAGAGTCTTAAGGGTCACTGCTTGTGTCTGAGAATGATTTGAACCTCTTTCCATATTATTCATTTTTGCAATAGAGCAATCTTTTGAAACCAAAACCCCAAATCATATACCCATATAAATAAATGATAAGTCATATGTTTTTCTTCTGCATTTCTACCCGCACAGTTCTTTCAATGTGGATAGCATTCTTTCTTATAAGTCCCTCAGGATTGTCCTGATAAATCCATTACATTTACATATCCTAATTTGTGCAGCCATTTTCCAGTTGGTGGGTACCCTGTTGTTAATTTTCAGTTCCTTTGTACAGCTAAAAGTGCTGCTGTGTTTGGTATGCAATAGGTATTTTTCTTTTTTTCTTCTCTTTGAACTATATACCTAAGTAATACTTTCTGGGTCTGAAGATGTGTATAGTTAATACTTTTTGGGAAGAGTTGTAAATTACTCTACAGAATGGCTATACCACTTCATAGCCTTATTAGCATTTCATTAGTATGTTCTTACAAATCCCTTCTAATAATCATTTTTCTCTTTTGTTAACTGTATTATACTGATAGGTGTGAAGAGGAAGCTCAGTGTTTGATTTTTCCTGTTAAATATTTTGGAGAGATTTTTTCTTTTGATTTTGTTGATAACTTAGATTACTTCCTTTGAAAACTGCCTTTTCATGTACTTTAACTGAGCATTTAACACTAACTAGCCTACATCCTTTTTCTTGGTACCATCAGCCTTGGATTTTAAAGGGAAAGTTTCATATTGAGTTTGAAAATACTGCATTCTCTGATGAAAGTTGTAATTGAACAATTGAACCCCCCTCCCCCCCTACCCTTTGATTGAATTAAAAACAAAGGCTGATGCTTTTATCTGTCAACAAATTGCTGTAGATAAGGGGATTGCTTTGGGAGAGAGAAGACACCATAGTGACTCTGGTGCCAGGAAGATGCTTGACTCTTATCCCACATGCCAGAAAGACCTGCCTCTGATCCAGATTGAGGTCAGAGTCTGCCAAATCAGAGGAACTCAGAAAAGTGATGTCACAAGGAACATAAAATTGGACTAGGGGAAGAAAGTAGGTCTCTTTAGCCTCAGAATCACAGTGGGAGGAAATGGTTAGGTGCCTGTAGTGTGACCACACAGCAAACTCAGGGGGAGGCAGCCAGCGAGGGCAAGCAGTGGCTAGGGGAGCCCATGTACACACATGGTCAGGCTTGATGCTGTCCAGGAGAGTACCCTGGCATGCCTAAGGTCTGGTTGAGAAGCTTGCACAGCCAGCTGGGGGCCACATGTGGCCGGTGCCTTTTCTTTTTCTGCCTTTTAATTTATAATTTAATAAATAGAGACTTAGATGTAGTCTCCAAAGAATTTTAATCTTAACATAACTGTTTACCTATTGGAGGAATGGCTCTTGTTCTAGTTTATTTGAATAAAATCTTTGAATATATTTAGATAGCAGATCAGGGATTTTTATCAGAGAAAGTTGTTGCCTTCCCTGCCCCCCCCCCTTAATGATTCCTTTTTTTTTTCTTTAACTTGCATTGATTTACTTTCTGTAAAAGTTTATGTAAAACCATTTTGTCCCTTATTGGTCAAGAAATCTTCCTCTATTATCAGAAGTGGCAGTTAGCTGCCACTCTGCATCATCTTGACAAGGCCTATGAAAACCAGCAGGCAAATGGCAAGGGAGTTTATAACAATTTTAATCAAGGAAATTATGGTAAAGGATGGGAATAGAGGTTTTTACATTTTCAGACTAAGGGCAAACCACAGGGTCAGGGGAGGGATTTTCCTCCATTCAACTGAGATCTAAGCCAGACAGGGCCCAGAGAATAGCAGGACTGAAGTGGGAATCCTCATAGCAGAATCCAGACTCACTCCAGTGATGTTCCAGCTCCTCCAGGACCACTAGCAGTGCTCTTTCAGGTGGGTAGATTCTGGGAGCTAACCTAGCCCAAGTTAATCTGCAACTCAGTTTGGGATTAATAGTCCCTACCAAAATCTCCCACAAGTAGTTGTCAGTCTTCCTTCAGGATCTCTGGAAATCTGAGGTCTCCTAGGGTCAGTTGCAACTTGTCCCAACCACCATGGAGTCCATCTCAGAGAGAGAGCAAGCCCCTTCCTGCTTCCCCATTCCATTTGGAATTCTCCAGCCTTTCCTGTTAGGTCTCCTAACTAATAACTAAATAATCTTCCTCACAACACTATAGATACAAAAGTTATCTGCATCTATTCTTTAACTTATTTATGATGTAATTTTCTCCATCTAGATCATGTATCTATTTATTAATTAATTTATTGTGGGGCATGCAGTGAGATGTTGGTTTAAATCTAATTTTTTGTTGTATGATTTTCCAGGTTTTCCAGCCATTAAAAAAAGAAAGTTAAACCCTTACATTAGTAGTTGGAATCTTTGGATTTATCATACATTATGCTACTGTTTGTTTACTTCTGGATTTTATGATCCTCATCTGTTGTACTGATCAATAATCAGTACCATAGCTTTAATTATTACTTATTCATATTATTTAATATTTTTAATGCCTTTAATTTTTTATTATCTTTTAACCAGATCTACTTTTACTATTACCTTGTTTGAGATTATGATTGCTACCCTGCTTTATTGAATTCATCTAAACCTTGCTTTATCCTGTCATTTTAATTCTGTGTAAATATTTGCTTCAGGTATGTTTTTAAAATAAAAATATTTTTCAGTTCTGTTTTGTATTCCATCACCTTCTGTTTGATAGATGAATTGATTCTCTTCCCCAATCTTTACATAGAATAAGATTATGAAATAGAAGCAATGGGTTCAATACGAATAATGTATAATTGAAAGTGCTTTTCTTTCTTTTTATATTCAGAATAAGATCACAGGTTCTTATATTTGCTTTTTAATTCTTTTTTAATCTTCTCTTTAACATCTAACCTCCACAATTGAAGTTTATTTTGCTTCAGATAAGTATGTGTGTGTACCTGTATATGAGTGAATGAGAGAGAGAATGTGTGTGTTTAAATATCCTTTGTCTGGTTCAGATATTAGGGTTTGTTGATGTGGAATCTAGCAACCCCAAACTTATGGTTCGTGTGATACCTTCTTCCCTATCCCTTCCTCCATGTTTGTATACTCTTCTTATGCAGCCCAGTTATAAGACTTAAATTTCACTGCCTTCTTCCTCATTTCTTTTAAGTGCTTCCTTTTCTCCTCTCTTTTATTTCCTTCCATCAACTCAGAACAAAATCTTCCCTATTCCCTATATTTTTTCTTATTTTGTTTCCACTGTGACCCTTAAGAACATTAGAGTAGGGGCAGCTGGGTGGTGGCTCAGTGGATTGAGAACCAGGCCTAGAGATGGGACATCCTAGGTTCAAATCTGGCCTCAGAGACTTCATAGCTGTGTGACCCTGGGCAAGTCACATGACCACCAGTGCCTAGCCCTTACCACTCTTCTGCTTTGGAACCAGTACAGAGTATTGAAGGTAAGGGTTTAAAAAAAGGAGAAGAAGAAGATTAGGGTGGTAGAACAGAAGCTCTTTGTATCTCCAGTGGCTAGTTATAGAACCTAGCAGTAGATGCTTAATGAAATGCTTATTGAATGATAAATATTTTTTATGTAAATTATTGAATGTAAAAATGGCCAAAAGAAGAGGAAAAGGGGAAGTACTCTAGTGATTGTTTACAATCTTTTTTAAAGCAAAGAATAGGACTTGATTGAAATGGATAGATTTGGCCACTATTCAAATTGATGCTTTCAAATTTTTTTAAAATTTTGTTTATTTTATTTTATTTTCCATGGTAACAATAATTCATGTTCTCTCCCTCCCCTCTACCATCTCCTTCCTGGAGCTGACAAGCAGTTCCACTGGGTTATATGTGTATTGTCATTCAAAACCTAGTTCCATATTATTCATTTTTGTAATAGAGTAATCTGCTTTGAGAATTTTTGTTGTGAGTCAGCAACATGATGAAAGGTGAAACAATGGTAAATTTAGTGCCAAAAAGATTGACTTACATATTAAAAAAATTGTTTTTGTTATGTAGTTAAAATTTTATTGTTGTTCATGTATTTTTAAAGCCAAGTATGTCTTGGATAACAGAGAAGCAGGGTGAATGAAGCTGCTTGTTAAAGGTGGGAGAACATCTCATTAAACCTTTACTATTTTTAAGGTAGCAAATTGATCAACAATTTGACATATAATCCTTTGCTTTCTACAGGGAAGTTTGCAATGAGAAAAAGCAATAAAACTGACATCCTTAGATCAGTTTCACAGAGTGTCATCAAGTAGTTTTAATTTGTCTCATAGAAGCCCTGCTGTATTTCATGACCTTGATAAAAATGTTCTTTTACCTACTAATTTGTTGCAATAAAAATTAAACAAGAATTATGAAGTAAGATAAGAAAAACGCTATCTCATTAAGTACCATAAAATGGTTACTAGGTACTGTTTATCCTACTTAATAATTTCATATACCCTTTAAAATAATTTTAGTTCAGGCACATCACTTTTTGCTTTTTAAATTTTATATGGTAAACCAGTAATATAAGTAAATAAAATTTCCATTTAATAAAAGAGAGCCAAATATATTAAATAGGCAGTTAGCGAGAAGAAATGTCAATGGTGGGTGTGCTTTTTCTCCAAATTTGTCTGAAGTACCACTTTTGGTTTTCTGATCTTATGTACTCAATGACATGTTTCAACTTATTTCACTTTGCAACACTTCATAAATAAGCCTCTCCACAATTCTTTAGAATCATACTTACTATTTTTCTGGTAACATCACATATATACCATATAATATATACCATAATTAAGTCAGTTGTTGGATTTATAGCTTTTTTTTTAAAACTCTTACCTTCAGTCTTGGAATCAATACTGTGTATTGGCTCCAAGGCAGAAGAGTGGTAAGGGTAGGCAATGGGGGTCAAGTGACTTGCCCAAGGTCACTCAGCTGGGAAGTATCTGAGGCCACATTTGAACCTAAGACCTCCTGTCTCCAGGCCTGGCTCTCAATCCACTGAGCTGCCCAGCTGCCCCCTAGCTTTTTTATTACAAATAAAATAGTTTCCAATATTTTTTATTTTTTCTCCTTTTTTATTTAATTGATTAATTTAGAATATTTTTCCATGGTTACATGATCCATGTTTTTTCCCTCCTAGAGTTGACAAGCAATTCCACTGGATTTTACATGTATCATCTAATATCTTTTAGATGATATTTTATAGGCTATATTCCCTGAAGTCACTGGGTCAAAAAGTGTGATCAGTTTTCTGGCTCTTATTAAAACATGATGATTTGTAATAGTTTCATTAATTTCTAACACCACTATGAATATATTAGAATGTTTTTCCCAACTACATTTAATTGTATCTATTGTGGGGTTTGTGGAGAGATATCCCTAGTGTGGTATCTTAAATTTATTTTAACTTAGATTTCTGATTACCAGGACATTTCAGCATTGTTTTCATGTAATTATTTTTTGAATGTCATTAATTTTATTTCATATTTGATATCCCCAATATAATTTGTTATCTTTTAATTTTTCCTTCTTAAGAATTTTTTGGAAAATCTCATATAGGAAATGATGCTAATTACAAATGATTTCTATAGAGCAGAGATATTATTTCCTTCCTAAATTAACCCCTCTTTAGATCCAGAATGCCATTAAAGGATGAATTAAGGCATTTGAGAATAGGGTTAGAATTTCTGAAAACTGAAGTATTTAATTGGACATGTTGTAAAGCAATTCATAACTTCTTGCTTCCACTTTTAATCTTGTTTGCTTTACTTTTTGTTCACACAGTTTTGAATTTAATGAATAAAAATTACCTCATAATGTAATCTACCTCTAATTTGGTCATAAATTTCTCCTTTATCAATAAATTGATCTTTAAAAAATTTTTTTTTTATTTAGAATATTTTCCCATGGATCTGAAAGGTAAACTATTCTACACTACTTTAATTTTCTTATGGCATTACACTTTAGGTCTAAATCACATGCCCATTTGGACCTAATCATAGGAGAGCTTATGACATACTAGAGTGATTGAATTTGAACAATGTGAGAGGTCAGTGAAAATGTCTGTGGTTTCTGTAATATATGGCATTAGAGGGAAAATTATGAGACTGGCCCTAAATTAATTTTACTTAATCTAAGGTAGTAGGGGAAAAAGATGGGAAAAAAGGAGACATATACTTTTCTCACTGCTCCATTTAGCTTGCTATTCTCTGGCCACCATTAGGGGGCTATAGCCATGCTCAGAGGGAAGTTCAGCCAGGAACAAAACTGAAAGAGAAGAGCTTGGATATCCACTCTTCCCTCAGTTTATCAAACCTTTTCTCCACCCACTAACTCACAAATCTCATTTCAGGAGTCAAAGGTGGCTTTCTATTTTGCCTGTGCCACCCAGGGGAACAGTCCAGGGGGCAGTACAGAGGACATTACCCTGCCCTCGTCTTCTGATCTCTCGACTCTATTGCTGCCTTTTTTTTTTTTTTTTTTTTAACCCTTGTACTTCGGTGTATTGTCTCATAGGTGGGAGAGTGGTAAGGGTGAGCAATGGGGGTCAAGTGACTTGCCCAGGGTCACACAGCTGGGAAGTGGCTGAGGCCGGGTTTGAACCTAGGACCTCCTGTCTCTAGGCCTGACTCTCACTCCACTGAGCTACCCAGCTGTCCCAATTGCTGCCTTTTTCCTGCTGCCATTCTATCCTTACTCAGTGGTTTCTATCATGCGATCCTCACCTCTTGAGTCAGGTTCAGGCTAATGCCAGATATGCAGCTCCAGAGAAGGGGAAGGGTAAATTTCCTTCCTTTACACAATAGCAAGACTGGAGCTGCCTGTGAACATCTTTCCACATAGCTTGTATTCTTTTTTTTTTTTTAAACCCTTAACTTCTGTGTATTGGCTCATAGGTGGAAGAGTGGTAAGGTTGGGCAATGGGGGTCAAGTGACTTGCCCAGGGTCACACAGCTGGGAAGTGTCTGAAGCCAGATTTGAACCTAGGACCTCCTGTCTCTAGGCCTGACTCTCAATCCACTGAGCTACCCAGCTGCCCCATAGCTTGTATTCTTAAAGTTTCTCCCTATGTGGATTGTCTGATATAAAGCAAGATTGGAGATCTGACTAAATGTCTTTCCACACTGGTTATATTCATAAGGTTTCTCCCCACTGTGGATTCTCCAATGTTTGGCAAAACTGGGGCACTCCCTGAATGTTTTTCCCACATTTCTTACATTCATAAGGTTTCTTCCCACTGGATTCTATGATGTACAGAAGATTGGAACTCTGAATGTCTTTCCACATTGCTTGCATTCATAAGATCTCTCCCCAGAGTGGATTCTCTGATGTCCAGCAAGATTGGCCCTATGCATAAAAGTCTTTCTGCACTGATTACTTTCACTAGATTTTTCCTCAGTGTGCATTCTTTGATGTTTAATATAAGATGAATTTTGAGGTGCAATACAGAATTCTCTAAAAGCAAAGTTATCAGGATGATCACTCATGAATCTTTGTAGGTTCATTTCTTCCACAGCAAGGCTCACCTCTCTTAGATTTGCCTTCATTTCAGGTCTGATCTCTCCTTCTGGGCAGAAGCTCCTTAGGCCTTCTTGCTCCAGCATCCATGGGGCTTCCCTCTGCCACAAAGATCAGGTTTCAGGCTTTCTCCAGCCTGACCTCCTTGTACAGCTCCTTCTGGGGAGGGGACAAGAGATGCCACTCCTCTTGCATAAAGTCCATAGCCACTTCACCACTTCCTGTGCTGGGAGTCTGTTCCTCTCAGAGGCCATCCCTGGGACTCCAGGCTCCTGAGCCTTGAAGCGTGGGGTGGAGGAAGTTCCTCGGCAGTCCGAGGGGCCAAGGGGGGAAAATATTTGGAAATGGAGTGTTTTCATGTAATTATTAATAGTTACCATTTCTTCTTTGTGTAAAAACAAACCAAAAAAATAAGCCTAAGAACTTGGATGCCATGTAATTTTAATTACCAAGCACAATCTCAAAGAAGAGTTGAAAAATGCAGCTGCCTTCATTCATTATAGAATGATGGAGGGATGATGAGCATGAAATATTGCATATAGTTCAGGCATCATCATATATTTGTTTTGCCGAATTGTTATTTTTCTTTTTTTTTACTTGTAAAAAAGGCATGACTTACTTGTTAAGGGAAGAGAGAGTTATATTTGCAAAAGGACATAATGTTAAAAAATCAGTAAAATTTAATGAAAACCAGATAGAATAGTATATAAAGAAATGGTATCACAGCCAGGGAAACCAAGATTTGAATACTTTGACATGTTTGTTGTATAAATCTGGGCACTAACTTCTAGTGCTCTAGTTTCTTTATATTACTCTAAAAGGTGTGAACCTTCATTTGTGTATGCGTTTTTTACTGGGAATTCCCTATACTAGTGAAAGCACAGCTACAGCCTTATCAACAAATATAAGACTTTAAAGAAAATTATTCTGAGACTGTTCCTGCTATGGGTCTTTGCAGCCCAGTGGCAGGAGGAGGAGCATCGAGGCCCAGAAGCCCTGCTTGAGACGAAGGGTTCCCAGCCACGGCCCTTTTCCCTCGGACCCTAGATCCAAGTCGCTCGCACTGGTGCTCTCCCGTGTCTGAGGAAAGGGATCTAGCTGATCCCCACTTGCAGCCAAGATGCCCAAGAGGAGGAAGGTCAACTCTGCAGAAGGGAAAGTAAGGGAGAAGCCTAAGAAGTCAGCAAGATTGTCAGCTAAACCAGTCCTTGCAAAGGTAGAACCTAAGCCCAAAAAGACAACAGGAAAGGATAAATCTGAGAACAAAAAAGTTCACACAAAAGGAAAAAAAGGAGCAAAAGGAAAACAAGCAAAAGTGACTAACCAAGAAGAGAATAAAGATGACTTACTTGCAGAAAATGGAGAAACTAAAAATGAAGAGGTCCCAGTCTCTGATTCATCAGGAGAGAAAGAAACCAAATCTGAATAACATCTTATACCAAGTCTTTTGACAGTTGTCCCTGTTACCTCCCTTCTTGTACAATTCAGAGGAATATTTTTATCAACTATTTTGTAAATGCCAGTTTTTTAGTAGCTCTAGAAACACATTTTTAAGGAGACAATCCCACCTCATCACATTAATTTTTTAAAACATTTAGATAGGGGGCAGCTGGGTGGCTCAGTGGATTGAGAGCCAGGCCTAGAGATGGGAGTGAGAGCCAGGCCTAGAGATGGGAGGTCCTAGGTTCAAATCTGCTCTCACACACTTCCCAACTGCATGACCCTGGGCAAGTCACTTAACCCCCATTGCCTAGCCCTTACCACTCTTCTGCCTTGGAACCAATACACAGTATTGATTCCAAGACTGAAGGTAAGGGTTTAAAAAAAACACAAACATTTAGATAAATGTAAGCCAATCTAAAGTGACTATTTAGAATCCTATTTAAAAGAGGTGAAATCACATACTGGTTGTTGGTTTGGTATTTTCTTTTGTTTTAATATGGCCAGAAATTAATAGAATGTTGATTAGGAAGGTGTTCACTGTCTTGTACATAGGTTTAAGATTCCATAAAAGCAGTTTTCACATCATTAAATGAAACATAGGTGGCCATTTGGAATTTTGACCATGAATTTTAAAGATTTTATTTGAATTCATCTGTTTTCCATCTTTCGGTACAATTTTTTTCCTGAATAAAACTGCTCCCTGGTGTTGGATCTTCCTTTCAAAATTGTGTGCTATCTGTGACATTGTCATCTTTGGTAGTGGTAGTACAATTTTTTTTCCAGTAACTTGGTTTATGTACTATAAAAGATTGGAAAATGTGTATAATGAGTAATTAGTAGAATTTTGCTTTGTAAAAGATGTAATTCCCTATCCATATTTAGGATATTGGTATTTGATAACTTCTTTAGGAGGGAGAGTTGCCTTCAAACTTAAAACAAGAAAGTCACTGGAGAAACAGTTTAGAAAAGAATTACAACTACATAATTTTTAGATTTTTTTCTAGCATTTTTTTTTAGACCCTTATTATCTCATAGGTGGAAGAGTGGTAAGGGTGGGCAATGGGGTTCAAGTGACTTGCCCAGGGTCCCACAGCTGGGAAGTGTCTGAGGCCGGGTTTGAACCTAGGACCTCCTGTCTCTAGGCCTGACTCTCACTCCACTGAGCTACCCAGCTGCCCCCTAGCATTTTTTAAATGTACAAATTAGTTATAGTGTATATGTACTGATGACCAAACAAGAACTAATAAAATTTTGATTATAAAAGAATTTTGATTTTGTAACCTATGTGTTAAATTTTTTTTTAAACCCTTACCTTTCAACTCAGAGTCAATACTGTGTATTGGTTCCAGGGCAGAAGAGTGGTAAGGGCTAGGCAATGGGGTTTAAGTGACTTGCCCAAGATCACTCAGCTGGGAAGTGTCTGAGGCCAGATTTGAACCTAGGACCTCCTGTCTCCAGGCCTGGCTCTCAATCTACTGAGCTACCCAGCTGCCCTGCCCGCCCCCCACACCCCCAATATGTATTAAATTTTAACACAAGACAAAAAGAAAAAGAAAATTATCCTTTAATTTTCTAATACAGCTTCTTTGGGAAATGAGTATTTTGGATGTCTGACCTTTATCTGATAATACTTATTGTATTTCCTTTTTTGGGAGGCAGCCTGATTTGTGGATAGAAAGCCATCTGCTAGGTTTTTTGGTTTTTTTTTTTGTAATCAGAAATTTCTAAGTTCAAATCCTGAGTTCTGATAGTTAAGTTGTGTGATGAGCAAATTTAGCTTCTCAGAGTCACCCTCTCCCTGCAAGCAAACTTTAAAACTTTTAAGTTGCTGAGCAGGTTCTTATCTCTCCTGTTGTGCCTTGTGCCTTTTTAAAATAATTTTAGATGAATTGCCTTCTTTTGTACAAAATCTTAGATTTTATATAATCAGATCCATTTTTTTTTGGCTACAATAATTTCATTTGTTTGAGAAAAATATGTTCCTCTGCAGTTGAGGTATGTTTTCTTTTCTTGAAAGAATTTAGATTTTTTAAAAAAATTATAAAGACCATTGAAAAGTTTATTGTGTTGTGACCTCAGTCTTGTTTTTCAACATACAAATTTCAACATTTCAACAGTTAATATGGAAGGATCTGTGGTTCAAAATGATGAGACCTTCCACCAAGCATGATATATAGTAAATGGCTATGATTTAAGCTGAAGGGAGTCAAAAGGAAGAAGTAGCCTGAGGATAAGTGACACCCAAGTCCACATAGCCTGTATCCTCAAACAAGGATTTGAACCCAGTCTTCCTGATGATTCCAAGCCAAGAACTCTTATATACCATGTAGCCATAAGCTTTATTCTTGGTTTTCGGCAGGATTGAGAAGAGATTGGGTCTTCCTATTTTGCCCAGGCTGTAAGGACAGTGGCTATTCATGGTGGAAATTGACCTCCAGCATTTCCAACTTATTGGTCAGCTTTTTTTTTTCTTCTCGCCCCAGAGAATCCCCATATTGGTGCTGAAATTAGTGCTAATACCAAATTGGTTTAGTAATCCTACTAAGCTCAGGACTCCTGAGCTTAAGCATCCACTTCAGAGTCCCAGGCAGAAAGAATTATAAGTATATGCCACTGACTATGTTGATTAATATGATAATTCTTAATCATATCTATAAAATGTTGGACATCAGACTCCCTATAAATTTAATTTGATCATTTCCACCTTTTAGCATCTTTTCTAGGAAAGTACCCTGCCATAAATTCAGGTCTATCTACAGAGTTGAATCTTTAGAATGGCAAGAGAAATAGAAATCGAGGGAAGTTCTTACACAGTTTCTTTGGTATTACTTTTTGAGAACCTGCCAGTTAGCTTTAAGGTTGTAGAATGATTATTATAGTCTTTATTTAAGAAAAGAATAACTGAAAATTATAGAACCAATGAACTTTCCTTAGAAATGTACAGATAGTTTTCCAGTTTATATGACACCAATTTAATATGTATAACTATTTGGGAATAGCTGCCCTACTTAGGTAGTAGGTAGCTTAGTTGCTGTGGGAACTCCCCTTTCTTTCCTGCTGCCATGAGATGAGATTTCCTTCCTTTTTTTTTTCTCTTCGACTGCTGCCTGGTACTGCATTCCTATTCCATTCTTGTTTCTGATCCAAAGTAGGGTCTTAAGCAGTAGGATTTATTTGAGAAAAGGAGGAATTTAAAAGAAGAAAATCCAACTTAGAAAAAACAAAATATTTGGTTTCTTTTCCTTCAGTCTTTTGAATCCCTTAGCCCTAGCATACTAGTAGTCTATTTCTCATATTGGGCCCCATTCTGGTCTTCACCTCTGTCACTGATGAAAATTCTACAGTAGACTGGGATTTCCTCTGAAATATAGATGGATTTTATTTTGATTCTTTGTGTACCTAGATCCACCTATCAGTGGCAGGTATCTATGCTTGTCTTTACCCTGGCAATTTGTATAAAATTGTTTCTTTGGGGGGAAAGTTTCATTTTAAAATATTGTGCCTTGGAAAGAGGTTCAAACCACTAATGTATAAGTGAACATGTAGAAAATAGACTTATGTGGAGAGAGGACAAAGGTCAAGTCAAGATGCAGTTATTAAGTGCCTATAGTGTACCAAGCATTGCTAAGATTTGGAAGTACAAAGGCAGAAATAATTCCTTCCCTTTGAGGAGCTTGAACTCTTAAGATAGGTAATATAGAATTAATTTCTTAGGAAGTACTATTTGGAAAAATTAATCTGGATTCAGAGAACTGGGTCTTAAATCTCACTTTTTTTCAGAATAATACTTTTTTTAAAAAAAATCAGTTATTGAAGAAAATGATAGAATTCAGTTATATGTAATTTTTCAGTAATTTCTTTCCCCATCAAAGTTTATGGATCCCCTGAAACCTAGTCATAAACCTCAAGAGCTTCTGCTTAGATAACAGTGTTGAAGCAGCCTGGAATTCTGCTAAGAAAATGGATTGTTCACATCTGAATTCTAGAAGGATTTAATGTAGAGTAGAATAGGTTTAAACATTAACAATCCAGTCTCAAATGGCCCCTAGGCATTTATTTGTTGATGGGAGGGAGAGGGGAAAAGTTAATCATCCTTTAAAAGCTCAAGGGATTGATGAGAACATGGATTGGCTTGAGTTCTTTGCTTATTGCCTCAGATTTCTAAGTAGACTAAATTGATCTACCTATTCTGGTCCAGTTGAGAGAATTTTTTTGAACTGAAAGTTACCTCACTAATAAATAAAACCTTGGAGTAGAATTCTTCAATTAGACATAAAACCAAATCCTATATGTTGAATTTTGTTGTCTATATCATTATTAGGTTTTTGGAGGGTATTGTTAAAATGTAAAAATATTTGGGGAGAAAATGTATAATTATTCAGGGAGGAAAAAATCCAGATTAATGATGCTTATGTAAATGAAACTAATGAACTTACATACAAATATATTTAAATTAGTGGACATGTGTTCTCAGTAATACAGGCATTCCTTCATATAGAACACAATTGTAATTTATCCATACCTTCTTATCCTATGATTCTTATACATGTTTTTCATAAAACACATATCTTTATGTATATTCTGTATACCAATACAGCATTTGGACTGTCCATTTGTTATCTCTTGATCTCATCATTATATAATTGGCCCTATTACCTTTTTCTAGTTAGGCATTTCTTCAGTGATATCTGCCACTTCTGCAAATAATCATCATTGTCATCATACAGCCTGCTTATAGCCAGACTATTGAAATTCTGAATCTGTGGAGGTTGGTTGTAGTGTTCTGTTGTGAGTGCACATGCACACATTAAAAGCATAATGTTGCTAATAAGATTGATTTTTATTTCAGAGTACATTTGGGATTGTATGTGTTACATGGAGAAAGTTGGACATAACCTGAATGTTGATTTGGATTAGAGACGAAGAAGAGGATATTCCCAGTTGGGGAAAGAATTTAGGGATCAGAAACTTTCTCCAATTACCTCTAGAAATAAATTGAAGTTTCTTTATAGTATGGAACTAGTCATTTTATCCTTTGACCATAGTCTACCATTCCTATTATATCTCTTAAGTATGCTCCAGATAAACTAGACTCTTCAGTTCTTGTTAACTAGTTCGGATTCTATGCCTTCATTCACATTAATTCCTTGAATCTGGAGTCCCATCATTCAGACCCTTACTCAAATGCTACTTCTCTCCTGAAAGTTCTTTAGTCTTGTCAGCCAGCAGTAATCATTTTCTCCCCCTTTGCTTCCAGAATATTTCATACCTTTCTTTTGGTATTTAATCACATTCAGCCTTATGTTAATGTTATTTCTTTATCTCCATTATTAGACTTAGATAATAAACTCCCTTCTATATTATAAATATTCTATAGAATGAGTGTTGTGTCTCAGGGAGGACTATGATAGTATGTAGCCTGCTTGGAGATGATGTAGTAAAACATCCAATGTCTGCAGTTAACCCTTTCTCTTTACCCACCCCCCCCCCCCATGAGTTTGCAAGTTCACATCTAGTTCCTTTGGTTTTTGTAACTGATGTGGAGATTAAAATTAATATGCAAAATACTAAGCATTATATTTATAAATATTTTATTAATAATAAACTAACAAAAGAGACTAACTAAAGAGTACTAACCAGCTTGATCCCAGGAACCAAAGAGAAAGAGGGAGGAGTTACAGCCAATAATAATTACCATGCAAACATGGAGGCGCAGGAGAGATTAAAGGGAATTTTAGGAAAAATGAGGAACTTTTGGTGGATGAAATCCAAGGTTCAAAATTTCCATTTATACATTGATCTATTGTTGTCCTGCCTGATCCAACTGTTGCAAAACTCAGCTAAGAGAGAGTTGGATTTTTTCCCCCAAAAAGGATATTTAATGAAAAAAATGAAAAAAGACAAAATTAATCATGGACAAGTTTAAAAATATATTTACTTTTGGTGTTTACTCATCAAATTTAAAAGCTAGTCATAACAAAATAAACCCACAGAAGTCAAAAGCATTTCTATATATTCCCAACACATCTCAGCAACAAGAGTTAGAAAGAGAAATTCCATTTAAAATCACCCTAGACAATATAAGATACTTAGGAATCTATCTTCCAAGACAAACACAGGAATTATATGAATACAACTACAAAACACTTTACATGCAATTAAAACTAGATCTAAACAGTTGGAAAAACATTAATTGCTCATGGGTAGGACAAGCTAACATAATAAAAATGACCATCCTACCCAAATTAATTTACTTGTTTAGTGCCATACCTATCAAACCTACGAAGAAAGTATTTTACTGAATTAGAAAAAAAAACTATAACAAAGTTCATTTGGAAGAACAAAAGATTAAGAATATCAAGGGAAATAATGAAAAAACAATATGAAGGAAGGTGGCCTAGCAGTACCAGACCTTAAACTGTACTATAAAGCAGTAGTCTTCAAAACAATATGGTACTGGTGAAGAGACAGAAGGGAGGATCAGTAGAATAGACTTGGGGTAAGTGACCTCAGCAAGACAGTCTATGATAAACCCAAAGAGCCCAGCTTATGGGACAAAGACCCACTATTTGACAAAAACTGCTGGGAAAATTGGAAAACGGTATGGGAGAAATTGGGTCTAGATCAACATCTCACACCCTACACCAAGATAAATTCAGAATGGGTGAACAACTTGAATATAAAGAAGGAAACTATAAGTTAGGTGAGTACCGAATAGTATACTTGTCAGATCTCTGGGAAAGGAAAGATTTTAAAACGAAGCAAAGAGTTAGAAAAAAATTATAAAATGCAAAATAAATAATTTTGATTACATTAAATTAAAAAGGGTTTATGCAAACAAAACCAATGCAACCAAAAAGCAACAAATGGGGGAAAATTCTTTATAACAAAAATCTCTGACAAAGGTCTAATTACTCAAATATATAAGGAGCTAAAATCAATTGTACAAAAAATCAAGCCATTCCCCAATTGATAAATGGGCAAGGGACATGAATAGGCAATTTTTAGATAAAGAAATCAAAACTATCAACAAACACATGAAAAAGTGTGTTCTAAATTTCTTATAATTAGAGAAATACAGATCAAAACAACTCTGAGGTACCACCTCACACCTAGCAGATTAGCTAACATGACAGCAAAGGAAAGCAATAAATGTTGGAGGGGATGTGGCAAAATTGAGACATTAATGCATTGCTGGTGGAGTTGTGAATTAATTGATCCAACCATTCTGGATGGCAATTTGGAACTATGCCCAAAGGGCTATAAAAGACTGTCTGCTCTTTGATCCAGCCATACCACTGCTGAGTTTATACCCCAAAGAGATCATAGGGAAAAGACTTGTACAAAAATATTTATAGCCACGCTCTTTGTGGTGGCAAAAAATTGGAAAATTTATGTCCTTCAATTGGGGAATGGCTGAACAAATCGTGTGATGGAATACTATTGTGCTGAAAGGAATAATAAACTGGAGGAATTCCATGTGAACTGGAATGACCTCCAGGAATTGATGCAGAGTGAAAGGAGCAGAACCAGGAGAACATTATACACAGAGACTGATACACTGTGGTACAATCGAATGTAATGGACTTCTCTACTAGCAGCAATGTAGTGATCCAGGATAATTCTGAGGGACTTAAGAGAAAGAACACTATCCACATTCAGAGGAAGAACTGTGGGAGTAGAAACACTGAAAAAAAACAACTGCTTGAACACATGGGTTGATGGGGATATTATTGGGGGTGTAGATGCTAAACAAATCACCCTAGTGCAACTAGCAATAATATGGAAATAGGTCTAGATTAATGATACATGTAAAACCCAGTGGAATTGTGCATCGGCTATGGGGAGGGGAGGAGTGGTTTGGGGGAGAGGGAAAGAACATGAATTATGTAACCACGGAAATATTTTTTAAATAAAAAATAATTTAAAAATATATGACAAAAAATAAAAGCTAGTCATAGATAATAGTGGAAGATACGTGACAAAAAAATAAAAGCTAGTCATAGATAATAGTGGAAGACCTGATGAAATCAGTATTTTAGGAAATGATATAGATTGGAAAAGGGAGTATTGACAGAGTTGAGAACCTTGATATTTGGATTAGCTTTTAATCTTGTATAAGAATAATTTTCCTTTAAGGCAAAGTTATGGTAATGGCATGAGAGGAAGTAATACAGCCTAGATTCCTTATCCCACCAAATTCCAATTGGGAAAGTCCTCCCTCAAAAGTCACAAATCATTTTTCTAACCAAGGCAGCTTAGGAAGACAGAAATCTGTAGACACTGGGGATGGGATCTTTCTTGGTGTACCCATCAATATAGAGTATTCCATCACTGAGGGACTAAAAATGAGTGGATACTGGGCACCAGGGCAAAAATAGACACCAGGAAGTCCATGAAGTAGCTCTAGGTTCAGAAATTGGTGCATTTTGAGAGTTGGACACCCACTACCCAATTCCAGGTCAGAGATACAAGACAGAGAATAGCTGTGTGCTGAGAACAAGTGACAAGTTCCAGAAATGTAGCTGTGTGGCTCTCATCCCAGGAACAGAGAGGCAACTTGGTTCTAACCTTTAGCCCAGCATATAAACTGGTAATAGAATAACCAGGACAAGAATCCCAGACCAGTTACTCTAATGTTCCTAACTGCCCAGCAGATTAATACTGATTGTGTCCAACTGCAGTCTCTTGGGTCAGGAACTTACAGAGCTTAGGCCATAAGGGCAGTAAACAGACATTACCTTGGCTCACACCACTTTGGGAACACAGAAAGCTTGCAGGCTTCCAGCTTGATGTATAAAAACAACAGAAGAACATAAGAGGTTAGGCCAGATAACTTCCCCAGAAGTGAACAGAGCTTGCACTTACCATAAAGTCCAAAGACAGGAAGTAGGCTGGTAGAATAAGGAAAGAATCCCACCATAAAAGGTTATTATGGTGACAAGGAAGCTCAAAAAACAAATATAGAAGAGAACATCTACAAGCAAAGACTCAAAGAATGATGTAGCTTGGATACAAGCCCAATAAAAGCTTTTTATCAATTATTTATTTGTGTTTTTTGTTTTATTTTTTTTAACTATTTTTCCATGTTTCCATGATTCATTTTCTTTCCCCTCTTCCCTTCCCACTCCCAGAGCTGATAAGCAATTCCATTGGGTTGTACAAATGTTATCATTTGATACCTATTTTCACATTAATCATTTTTACCATAGAGCATATAAACAACTGCTAAGTCATGTCATAAGTCTTTCTTTTGCATTTCTACACCCATGGTTCTTTCTCTCAATGTGGATTGCATTCTTTCTTTTAAGTCCTTCAGAAATGTCCTGTATTGTATTGTTACTAATAGTAAAGTCCATTACATTAGGTAGTTCCGCAGTGTTTCACTTTCAGTGTACAATGTTCTTTTGGTTCTGCTCATTTCACACTGCAGCAGTTCTTGGAGGTCTTTCTATTTCATATAGAAATCCTCCAGTTCATCACTCCTTACAGCACAATAATATTCCATCACCATAAGATACCACACTTTGTTCAGCCTTTCCCCAATCGAGGGATATCCTCTCATTTTCCAAGTTTTTTGCCACCACAAAGAGCACAGCCATGAATATTTTTGTACAAACATTTTTTCATTATTATCTCTTTGGGGTACAAAGCTAATAATTGTATTGTTGGATCAAAGGGTATGCGTTCTTTAAAAACCCTTTCTGCATAATTCCAAATTGCCTTCCAGAATGCCAACAAGAGATTTTTTAAATGACTTTATGAACCAAATGCTAGTGAGTAGGGGAAAGAACAATTTCTTTCTGCCTTTTTTGATCTGATATTGATTATAATAGTGAACATTATAAAAAAAGAATGAATTATTGATTAATCTGTTCTTTCTAGACTTTGTGAACTTGGTTGATAAAATAAGTGTCAGTTCTATTAGTATTAGCAGGTTTAAAATATTTTTTTATTTCTACCCTCCTTTTATTTCCATGATCAAATGTTAGTTTTCCTGTTTGGTATTAATGGCCTTTACAACCTGGTTTCAGTCTTCTTTTCTAGTCTTCTTATACATTATTCTCTGAAGAGAATTCTCTCTTATGCCTGATTAGTTGTATTCTTAGCACAATTTCTGGCACATAGAGGGCAATTAATAAATGCTTCTTGACTTAGATAATAGGATTGTTGCATATCTCCCACCTCTGCCTAGCTCTCTTGCATTTCAAATGACCAGAAGCAGTGACTGGAGAATTATGGTGGCTACTTAATAAGCTGATCTTTTAAAAAGATTAGGGGGAAAATATAAAATAATTTCATCCATAAGTTGAGGCATATCTGTTTTTTTATAAACCGAAATTATTCAGTTTGGAGGAGAAAAGGCCGAAGCATGACTGGGAGCCACAAGATATCTTGAATTGCAAGTGACCTTTTAGTCTAATTTATATCTAACAAGAGTCTCTTAAAAATCAATATCATCATTATCAACATCATAACTTGCATTTATATGCTGCCTTTAAGGTTTGCAACATGTTTTAATGATAACTCATTTAATTCACCATGTGCTTATTCAATCCAATAAAAAAAAATTCCATTTTGGCATAGTTCTAGGTGTCGGTGTTTTTTGTTTTTTGTTTTAATTTTTGCATCTTCTACCCCTTATTCCTAGTGCTGCCCTCTAGGGCCAAATTGAATGAATTATTATTCTATAAGACAGCCTTTCAGATACTTGAAAACAGTTATTATATACTCTTTTTCTGGGCAAAGTATTCCTAATTCCTTCAACTTCTCATCATATAGTGAGTTCTTGCTTTAAGCAGTTTGGTCTCTTCTTCCTGAATATTCTTCAGATTATTAGTACTCTTCCTAAAATGTAACACTCAGTACCGAGCTTTACTATTCTACATATGGTTTAACTAGGGCAGAGACAAATGGAATTGGAATCTCCTTTGTTCCAGATGCTGTAACTGTTAATACAGCACAAAGTGTTGATTGGCCATACTTTTATGAAGACTTTTTGAACCTAAGGGTAAAACACCATACATTTATTTGTTCTTATTATATAGCATAGTAAATTTAGCTCATCCTTACATGTCATTATTTTTTTTTATTTTGAGTCTGTCATTCAGCTTGTTACTTATATTCCCATTTAGTGTTACCTACAAATTTGATAAACCTATCCATCTGTGTTTTTATCCAAGTCAATACTAAAAATGTTGATCAATATGGGGCCACAGAGAAAAGGAAAAATGGCTTTTTATGATCTCTTCTTTCTTTTTTTTTCTTTGTAAAGATACTTTATTTTACCAGTTTTGTGTAATAACAATTTTACACGTCTTCTGAAGTTATATGATCCAAAATGTCTCCTCCCCTCTTCCTAGAGATGGTAAACAACTTGATCTGTGTTATACATCTATTATCATGCAAACTATATTTCCATATTCATTTTTGTGAGAGAATAATCATTTAAAACCAAACCCTCAAAATAAAAACCCAAATAAACTAAAGTAAAAATAGATAGTATGCTTTGATCTTCATTCCAATTCCCAACAGTTCTTTCTCTGGAGGTGGATAACATTCTTTGTCATAAATCCTTCAGAATTGACCTGAATGATTCCTTCTTTCTTTTCTAGATGTTCACAAATCATTCTTTTGAAATTATATTTCAGAATTTTACCAGAAGTTGAAGTTAGGCTTACCAGCTCATATTTTACCCATTAGATTTCTTTTCTGAAATTTGGAGCAACCTTGCCTTTATTTTATTTTATTCAAATCCCCAGTTGCCAAAATCTTTTATTCAGATGGACAATTTCTTAGTAATTACATATGCCAGTTCTTTTATTACCAAGGATTTAGATAACTTGATTGCAATGAATTAGGAGCTCATATAATGGCTAATTCATAAAAAAGTCTTTTTATCTTTTGAATGTAAGTTTTCCTTTTACTTCTAATCTTCATGCACATTTTGTTCTCCCACAGATCTAAAAATTTGTTCTGTCTTCAGACTCTCTTACTTAGAGGTTAATCATTTCACTCAATATCTCTTCTTTCTATTCAGCATCTTTTGGATAGATTCTGAAGATACTCAGAATCACAAAACTAGGGATAAAAATCAGTGTAAAATAAGCAGAATAAAAATCCCAAATATTCAGAGTTAAAAATGGAAGGATATGTGGGATACTGCAAGCTACAATTTGGGAGAACAATAAAAATATGTGTTATACTGTGAAGAAATTTTCCAAAATTTGGCCAAAATATTTCTCCTATATTTGGTGTCTTTGGCAAATCCAAGCCATAATCTTGTTTTTAATACTCTTCAGGATTTTACTACAAAATCTTAATTCTACCATGTCAACTCTGAAGTAGTAACAATTATAGAAACATACCTTTGAATTAATATGGTTACTTAATTTTTTCCTAGACTACTTTGGATTTTTTAGTATTAGAAAGTGCCACCAGGGCCAAAAAAAAAAATGCTTGACAAATGTTTGACTACTTTAACTAAAAGTTCTTGTCCTCTCCCCTTCCTTCCCCCATTCCCCCGAGAGTAATATTTGCTAATCAGTTTTGTTACATTTAGGCACATTACATTATCTGCATTCATTAGGATTAAAGTAAATATAGCACAAAAACTTCCTTTTGATATTTCTGTGGTATATTTTAAATAATTGGGTGCATTGCAGTCTAGATTTAGTCCTAAATATTTTTTTCATGTAGATTTAAGATGAGTTAAATCTCCCATGAAGTTTTTATGTTTAACTTTAAAGTTATATAAGTCTATGGGGATAACTGGGTAGCTCAGGAGATTGAGAGCCAGGCCTAGAGACAAGGGTCCTAGGTTCAAATGTGACCTCAGACACTTCCTAGCTGTGTGACCCTGGGTAAGTCACTTAATCCCCATTGCCTAGTCCCTATTGCTTCTGCCTTGGAACCAATACATAGTATTGATTCTAAAGTAGAAGGTAAGGGATTGAAAAAGTTATACAAACCTAAAATATCACATTTTCAGGTATGTCCAGTGTCAAAATTACATTGGTAGCCAAATTTATTTCATATTGTCTTCTAGGATCCAAAGCATTAAAAAAAATTTTTTTCTGAAAAAATGATCCCATCAGTCATTTCTAAGAAAAGTTAGCTGGGGGGCAGCTGGGTAGCTCAGAGGATTGAGAGTCAGGCCTAGAGACGGGGGAGGTCCTAGGTTCAGATCTGGCCTCAGACACTTCGCAGCTGTGTGACCCTGGGCAAGTCACTTGACCCCCATTGCCCACCCTTACCACTCTTCCACCAAGGAGCCAATACACAGAAGTTAAGGGTTTAAAAAAAAGAAAAGAAAAGAAAAGTTAGCTGGGAATACACTGTTCAAAAGAAATGAGACTTTTAAATGATTTTTAAAATCACTTTCCTCTTCTAAATAACTCCCAACTTCTGATCTCTCTTTTCTGACAAATAAGTGAAGTTAACATCTCCTCCTCTGGTTTTCCTCCCCCCCCCCCATTAACATTTAACCATGCCTGACAAAAGTTAAAAGTGGTCACTGTGTTATATTGATCCGATTCTTTCAATTGTATTTCTTTTCTTGGTCGTAGTCATTGTATAAAATATTCTCTTGGTTCTGCTTTATTTGCTCTATCAGTTGGCACTCCATCATCCACTGAGCCATCTGCCTGACCTTGAATTGTATTTCTAAAAGGGTACCTTACTTTTAAATATTAAAACATAACAAATGTTTTTTCACATCCTCCTGTTAATATATTTATCTTTAAATGAGTAAAAAGAATAATGTATCTTTCAACTATATTAACATACTTCTGAAATGACAATTCTTAGGTACAATACAATTTTATTGTAGTGTTTATATAGAAAAACCAGTAGCAAATATTGTTTAATAGACTGTACTTTAATAGTATTTTATCATAACAATTTATCAAGTAATTCCACATCTGATAACATCTTATCATTACAAAAATCCTGTAAGATAAACTATGTAGGAATTATTGTCTTTGTTTTACAGGGTAGGAAATTAAAATTGAAGCTCAGGTGTTAGATTGTCTAAATTCACTAAGCTTTGAAGGGACAGACCAAAGTTTTCTCATATTCCTAAAGTTAATTTAAAAAAAAAAACAGGTATGTTGATTTTTTTAGGAGGTATCTGGAAGTACTTGAAAAGGATTTGAAATAATACTGGAATTTTTGACTCATATTGTAGCTTAATGAACTAGAATCTCAGACTGTGGCCAGTAAGAGGAAACTGTCTTACTGGGCTATAGTGGGATAAGTTAAGGAAATAAATTTACGTGGTCTCATCTCTCTTTTTTTTTTTTTTTTGGTCTTTTCCAGGCTCATATTAAATTTCCTATTGACTATCCATATTCACCACCTACCTTCAGATTCCTGACCAAAATGTGGCATCCTAACATTTATGAGGTAAAGTAACTGCTACCACAAGTTTCTTTAAAGATTTTCCTGTTGTATTTTTCCTCAGGAAAAAATGGCCTTAAGTTGTAATAGTTATTAATAGTTCTTCATAGGAATTGTCATTAAGTCAATATACTTTGAGTAAACAACCTAGAAATGAGGGTAATATTTTCAGAGTTCATTGAGTGTTCTGTTCGGAATTTGTCTTTATAAAATTTTGCCTTTTAACATTTATCTATCCTTCAATATAAACACTTAGGTATTAGCAATTAAACTTTTATTTAGAAAGACATAAATGCATTTTTCTATCTATCCTCTGACTTCATAGTGAAGCAAAGATGATCCTGTGGCTCTGACTTGAAATTTAGCTTTTTTTGGAGGGGAAATTTCCTAGTCCAAATAGACTGGCCTCCATTAAAGGAGTTGTTGGTGAGCAATTAGAGAGCCACTTTTGTAAGAAATCCAAAGTGAAGTTCTGTGGGACTGTCAATTACAATAGAAGATTAATGCCATTTTTCCAAGGAGGATATGTGAAGCAGTAGAAAACTTTTTTGTTGCATACATTTTACCATTCTCCAATATTTTTGAGATAGATACTAAGTCACACAATATGTCCTAGTACAAATTGACAAGTCAAATGCAGAGACATTTATTTAATTGAAGTACAGAAAAATTTTCTATCAAATATACTGTCCCCAAAGGGAATGTACTTCCTTCCTTAGGAGATAGATTGCCTGCCCTACTGAGGTCTGCAAGCTGAAATTTAATAGTCATTTGTCACAAATATTGTAGATGACATTCTGGTTCAAGTACATATTGGACTAGATAGTTTTGAGGTCTCTCCCAGTGCCAAGATTCTGTGAATTTTATCTCCAAAGTTTCTTCCAGCTAATTCTGCATTTCAGTCTGAAAAGTACTTCTAATACAATCCCTGTCCATTTTTTGGGGGGCGGTGGGTGGGGGGAACACAAATTGTTTTGACATATTAGGTTCTGCCAATCAAGGTTCTGCCACAAAATACATTCCCTAGGGGCAACTAGATGGCTTAGTGGATTGAGAGACCGACCTAGAGACAGGAGTTCCTAGGTTCAAATCTGACCTCAGATACTTCCTAGCTGTTCGACCCTAGGCAAGTCACTTAACCCCAGTAGCCTAGCACTTACTGCTCTGCTGCCCTGGAATCAATATATAGTATTGATTCTAAGATGGAAGGTAAGGTTTTTTTTAAAAAAAAAAATACATTCCCCAAAAACATTTTAGCAAAACCACCAAATCGAAGAACTTTAGTAATAAAATGTTATTTTCTGCTTTTGTAGTTAAAAATAAGGATAAAGAGACAGCTAGAATAGTTCAGTGGATAGAGGCCCAGGCCTGGAGATGGGAGGATTTGTGTTCAAATCTGGCCTTAGACACTTCCTAACTCTGTGACCCTGGAGAAGTCATTTAACTCCAGTTGCCTAGCCCTTATTGCTCTTCTGCCTTGGCAGTGATACTCAGTATAAAAAAAAAAAAAAAGATAAGGCTGGATAAAAGAAAAAGGATACATGCTTTTAACTTTATTAATCTTGCTATTGACATTATCTGTTGATGTCCTGAGTTTTGTCACCTTTGTTTATAGAATTGTTGTTATTTTGTGTGCTCTTTTTTTGGATGCAACTTTTTTTATTTTTACTAAGATTATTCTAAAAAATAACTTTTCAGGTGAAAAGGTAAAAAAATTTATTTTTTCCGTCTCTTCTCCCATTGGAAGAAGAAAGAAAAAAAATTTCTATTTCTTGTAATAAATGTTCATAGTGAAGAAAAAAATTCCCACATTACCTTATTTATCTATCTGTTTGTTTATTTGTTTATTTATGAATAAGCCCTTACCTTCCATCTTAGAATCAATACTATATATTGGTTCCAAGGCAAAAGAGTGGTAAGGGCCAGGCAGTGGGGGGTTAAGTGACTTGCCCAGGGTCACATAGCTTGGTATTGTGTGAGGCCAGATTTGAACTTGGGACCTCCCATCTCTAGGCCTTGCTCTCAATCCACTGAGCCACCCAGCTGTCCCCCAACATTACTTTTTCCCCTACAGTAAATAATGTATTTCATCACTCCCTGCCTTCTTTACATCTGTTTTTTTTTAATTTAGTCATTTTTATTTTTAACACTTATAATTTCCCAGTATCTTGTAACCCCAAAGAACCCTATCTTGTAACAAAGAAATACAGTTAAGCAAAAAAAAAGTACTTGCTAATCATTCTACACTTGTAGCCTACATTTGAATAAAATCTCTCTTTTCACTTGAGATAAGTTTGATTTGTCTGGATTTGAGGTTTATAGTTTCATAGAATTACAGTTCCTCAGAGGTTGTCGATTTTAAAACTATTATTATTATTTGAAGAGATTTGAAACTTGGAACTCATTTGAGTGAATTGACCAAGTCAGGATTAGGATTTGAGCTCATGTCTTTTGACTCTTAAGCAAAATTTATTTAATGAGCTACCAGGAGAAATTAAATAATTTAAGGTATATGAAGCACTATCTTCCCTGTTTTTTGAGGCAGTACTACTTTTATTCAGTCTTCTTGCATCATTCCCTGTAATTTTTTTGCAAATGGATTTATGCTTTAAACTCATTATTGCCCTTAAATGTGTTACTTCTTGCCATTTAGCAAGGAAATCAAAGTGCCTGTTGGTTGGGATGTTTTCTGGACCTTTTTGGGCTTCTAAACATATTTAAGAACTAATTTATGTTTGCATTATACCTTTTTCATTATTCAGAGACAACAGTTTATTTTTTTAAATACATTTTTTATGGGGGTAGCTGGATAGCTCAGTGAATTGAGAGACAGGAGGTCCTAGGTTCAAATCTGGCCTCAGATATGTCTTAGCTGTGTAACCCTAGGCAAGTCACTTAAGCCTAACCCTTACCACTCTACTGAAGCCTTGGAATCAATACACATTATTGATTCCAAGATGGAAAGTAAGGGTTTAAAAATTTTTTTAAATAAAATACATTTTAATTAATGTTTTATGTTTCATACACAACCACACTATACAACCTTCCTTTCTCCAAAGAGTCAGCCTATATGACAAATTTTAAGTGAGGAAAAAAAAGTTGACACAGTTGATTGATATATTGAAAAAGTTTGAAACCGTGTACAGTGTGTTGGTGGTTATCATATCTTTTAATTGAAGTCCTGTTTGATCTTTGTAATATTATTAAATTAAATTTTTATTTAATCAACAGCTTCTTGGTATAGATATTAAAATTAATATATAATAACTAAATATTATGTTATTATACATTTTTATTAATAATAAATAACAAAAAAGCTAACTAAAAAGGTACTAACCCAGCCTGCTTGTAAGAGCAAAAGAGGAAGAACAAGACGGAGCCTCAGAACTTATACACGCAAGCATAGGCAAAAGAGAAAGGAATTTTGGGTAATGTAGTCTTAGGGATTTAAGATAATTCTAACTATACAGTCCCCCTGTTCCCCCCCTCCCCCCATGATTCTTTTGGAGACCAGTGTCCCCAATGGATCATGAAAACATAGTCAACTTAAAAATTACAATAATTTGTGGATAAAAGGAAAAGAGAACAAAATCAATGATTGCTACATTGACAGAAAGCCAGTTTGGGGGCAGTTCCCTTTGGCATAAAAGTATACATTCAAAACAAATGCTTTCAACCCTCCATAGTTCAATTTCACAACTCAAAAGTTCATTCTGGATCTTCCGGTGCAACATGTGGTCTCTGCAGGCATTCTCATGGTGCCTTCTCCAAACAGGTTCACTTTCTGGATTCTGGGAGGTGATCTTCTGTTCTAAATTAGACTCAAATTCAAATCAAAGTTCAGAACAATAACATAGTCCCGTCCCCCCTCCCCAGGTGGATAATAATAATAAACAGGGATCACTCAGGGATACATGGCTGAATTATAAAATATATGAATCAATTGCAAAAGAAAATTAAAACATCAAAAAATCCACATAAAAGAGAAAAAATAACTTGTGGATGAATTATAAACTATTAAAATCTTATGTCTAAGAAATCTAAGTAAAGGAAAAATAAACCTATAATAGGTCCTTGAATCAGGCCCTAATAAAAGTGATTTAAGCAATTGTGCACTTACCCATTCAGTAGCCAGGACCACAGAAAGTTTGTCACAGTATGAAAGAAAAGGGACTAGATTATAGGAGCAAATGGGAGCCAGGATCACAGCTAAAGAGGTGCTTATTAGAATGTGGTTCAGAGGAAGACCTGTTTCTGACATATGTCAAAACAGCTGCAACAACCTCGAACCCCAAACCAGTTCAAGTCCTCTTGTCTTGGCTCAGAATTTCATCAGTCCCACTGAGATTGGTTGGTCTCTTTGACCTTGTGCTTGATTGGCACTATGCAGGTTAGCTTTGTGCTTCTTTGGCACTGTGTAATGACTCTTAATATTCCTTATTCTGGAATCAGACAGAATTATTAAGCAAAGTCCCATCATTTTTTTTTAAACAATCAATGGCATTATTTCTATAGTAGAAAGATTTGGGGTATGCAATGACATTAGAAGAAATGTAATTTTAAACTTATATTACTGCAAAAAAAAAAAGATTAATGTTGATTATATGTACTTCAAAGTACTCAAATACTATATTGAAAAAGAATTTTTAAAATGCTTTAAAATTCAAAAATATATAGCTTATAATCAGTGACACACACACTGTAACAGCCAAGGAGAGGTAGAATACAAAGGGTTCTTCATGAAAAAATGAGATCTATTTTTAAACTTGGCCATGAACCACTGTGTGAATGCAAATGATTTTTATAAATAACATATATAAAAACAAAACAATAGTAGAGCAGATAATGCACATTCAAATAAAGGACCAGATTCCCAAAATTCACAATAGCCCAATTAATGACAATAGCAAACAAACCCATTATTATATAGGATTCACATGAGTTTATATATATAGCCATTTGCTGTGTGATAATTTAAAAACGTATGAACTGATGTATACTTGTCACAAATTCAACAGATATAGCAAATCTTTCAACCTTGGCAACTGCTGATGAAAACCTATTTGGGTCTAAAACATCTCCAAGAATTTAGATTATTCTGGTGGAAAAGTAGAATAAGCTGAAGAGTCAAAGTATTAAATCATCCAGAAGCCACTTGGTATCTGGGGAATGCTCCCTCTTGGGAGCTTTCTAGGGGTACCACACCCTAGGAACACCTTCCCAGTTCCTCTGGTGTGAGATTGTTATATATCTCATCCATTACATTTTTATAAATCTGGAGGTGGGGAAATATAATAATCACCTCTGCTACTAAATGGACCCTTTAAAAACAATTGAGATATTTAGCTCATTAAATTTTCCAAAGGTTGTATACAGGTTGTAACCAGTTTTTGATGAAGTCCATCCATCATCATGTATGTGACAATTAACAAAGGCAAAATAACAGAAAAGGCTGTATAAACAACATGTGACCTTGATAGTTGAGATGACAAATCCAGGATACATAAGATTTATGGGCTTTTTACAACTTGAAAATTTTTTGTATAAGATGTTCATGGGCTTTCACAATGATATGTTCAGTATAGTTAAAGGGGAAGGTACAGATAAAAAATCATATCACAGAAAGATATTAGATTAATCCAAGTAAATTAAAAAAAATATTAAACAGTAAAGCAATCAGCAATATACAATAATATAAGCAAATGACAAGGTACAGGCACTGCAGTCAAAAACCTTTTTTACCAATTCCAAAAGACTTGTTTACTATCTTGAGGGGAGAAACTGAAAATGATTAGCAGGCAATAAGCTTCCAGATCTCATTAAAGTTTCTTTCTCCTCCCCCATATATTTATACATTCAGGTTTCATTTGTCATCCATCTGAACTTCCTGATACAAGCACTGAACCATAGTGTGGATGACCCTCATAATGGGTATGGTGTGTAGAGGCTGGGTAGACCAAAATGCCAAAGGGGTGTGAGGAGATGAATTTCTCCCCTGAATCTTAAGATTAGTCAAGCTCTCAACTGCAAGGTATTCAATCAGCACAATATTAGATTAGAATTAAGCAGATCAAAACTGCACTTTTTAGCTCTACCAACTCAAACTGTTGTTTTGGAGTTTCAAGCATGCTTCCTAATGGCATTTGTCCTCAAAAAAAAAAAAAAAAAAGGAATGGGTTAGCAAAAGAATCCTGACTAGCAGGGCAAAACTTTGAGGGAGAATAGCATATATTTGCATGCGAAGGACCATGGATGTTCTGAGTCCCAAGGAAGAAGGAAAAAAAAAAACAAGCTTATTTTCCAAAACTGACTTCAAATATACTGATTTTTGGTCTATTTGCCCTCAAAAGAAATGTTAGAGGAGTCCCCTTCTTGTGAAAGAAAAAAATTCCTGAGTTGTAAGTCTCTCAGCCAGGAGTTCCAGGGTCAGCTTAAGACTTCAGCTTAAAAAATGGCTAACACAGGCTGGAAAACCCACGTGGGGTGGGGGAAGGGATTGGGGTGGAAAGATTTATACTTCACCAAGAAGGTATTTCCAAACCCCAAACATCTCTCAGTCTTCCCAGCACACTTCATTAGTGGGGAGGCTGGGGAAGGAGTGATGGGGTGAACAGCAGGCAGGCAGGGTAGCAGTAACAGCAGCAGCAGAAAGCAGATAGCGGGTGGAGCAGTGAGGAACGTTGGCTCAAGCAGATGGACATGAGAAACTGCAGTGGGAGCAGAAGCAGGACAGGGAGCAGCAGAAACAGGCGGGCTAGGAGAACACATGGCTTTGCAAATTTTTCTACTCTATTCTTTTCTCAAATATTTAAAAAAAAAAATTTTTTTTTAGAATTCTGTCCCTTCAGGTTGCCAAAAATGTAGAGAATTAAAATTAATATACAAGAACTAAATATCATATTTTTATAAATTTTTATTAATAACATTTATTATTAATAGTTTTATTAATAATAAACTAAACAGGTACTAACCTAGCCCACTTGTGAGAAGAAAAGAGGAAGAACAAAGCATAGCCTTAGAACTTATACAAAACGTGACCACGGAAACGTAGACAAAAGGAAAAGCATTCTAGGTAATATAGAAAGGAATTTTGGGTAATGTAGTTTTAGGGATTCAAAATATTTCTAACTGTACATTGGTGTATAAGCCTAGTAATAGAATGTCCGTTTCAAAGCGTTTATGAGTATTTTAGCCACTTTATTTGCATGATTCTAAACTACTTTCCAGAAGAATTTGTACCATTTCACAGCTCTACCACCAATTAATTAGTGTGCCTATCTTTCTTCAAGCCCTCCAACATTGACTATAGCTATTTTGAGCACTCTTTTTTCATATCCTTTGACCACTTATTTATTTGTTTGTTTTTTAATTGATTAATTAAGAAAATGTTTCCATGGTTGCATGATTCATGCTCTTTCCCTCCCCTCCTCTCACCCCCCCACCCCCCCAC